>NW_028274903.1:534211-712282 GCF_037043125.1 Eumetopias jubatus | reverse complement strand
TTGGGTTTTCCACATACAGTATCTTATCATCTGCAAAGAGTGAGAGGTTTGACTTCCTCTTTGCCGTTTTGGATGCCTTTGATTTCTTTTTGTTGTCTGATTGCTGTGGCTAGGACTTCTAATACTACGTTGAATAGCAGTGGTGAGAGTGGACATCCCTGCCGCGTTCCTGACTTTATGGGAAAAGCTCTCGGCCTTTCCCCATTGAGAATGATATTCGCTGTCGGTTTTTCATAGATGGCTTTTATGATATTGAGGTATGTACCCTCTATCCCTATACTGTGAAGAGTTTTGATCAAGAAAGGATGTTGTACTTTGTCAAATGCTTTTTCTGCATCTATTGAGAGGATCATATGATTCTTGCTCTTTCTTCTGTTAATGTATTGTATCACGTTGATTGATTTGCGGATGGTGAACCAGCCTTGCAGCCCAGGAATAAATCCCACTTGGTCCTGGTGAATAATCCTTTTAATGTACTGTTGGAACCCATTGGCTAGTTTTTTTTGTGTGTGTGTGAGAATTTTTGCTTCCATGTTCATCAAGGATATTGGTCTGTAATTCTCTTTTTTGATGGGGTCTTTGTCTGGTTTTGGGATCAAGGTAATGCTGGCCTCATAAAATGAGTTTGGAAGTTTCCCTTCCATTTCTATTTTTTGGAACAGTTTCAGGAGAATAGGTAGTAATTCTTCTTGAAATGGCTGATAGAATTCCCCTGGGAAGCCATCTGGCCCTGGGCTTTTGTTTCTTGGGAGATTTTTGATGACTGTTTCAATTTCCTTAGTGGTTATAGGTCTGTTCAGGTTTTCTATTTCTTCCTGGTTCAATTTTGGTAGTTGATACATCTCTAGGAATGCACCCATTTCTTCCAGGTTATCTAATTTGCTGGCATAGAGTTGCTCATAATATGTTCTTATCATTGTTTGTATTTCTTTGGTGTTGGTTGTGATCTCTCCTCTTTCCTTCATGATTTTGTTGATTTGGGTCATTTCTCTTTTCTTCTTGATAAGTCTGGCCAGGGGTTTATCAATCTTGTTCATTCTTTCCAAGAACCAGCTCCTAGTTTCGTGGATCTGTTCTACTGTTCTTTTGGTTTCTAGTTCATTGATTTCTGCTCTGATCTTTATGATTTCTCTTCTCCTGCTGGGTTTAGGCTTTATTTGCTGTTCTTTCTCCAGCTCCTTTAGGTGTAGGGTTAGGTTGTGTATTTGAGACCTTTCTTGTTTCTTGAGAAAGGCTTGTATTGCTATATACTTTCCTCTCAGGACTGCCTTTGTTGTATCCCAAAGATTTTGAACCGTTGTGTTTTCATTTTCATTGGTTTCCATGAAATTTTTTAATTCTTCTTTAATTTCCTGGTTGACCCATTCATTCTTTAGTAGGATGCTCTTTAGCCTCCATGTATTTGAGTTCTTTCCGACTTTCCTCTTGTGGTTGAGTTCTAGTTTCAAAGCATTGTGGTCTGAAAATATGCAGGGAATGATCCCAATCTTTTGGTACCGATTGAGACCTGATTTGTGACCTGGGATGTGATCAGTTCTGGAGAATGTTCCATGGGCACTAGAGAAGAATGTGTATTCCTTTGCTTGGGGATGGAATGTTCTGAATATGTCTGTGAAGTCCATTTGGTCCAGTGTGTCATTTAAAGTCTTTATTTCCTTGTTGATCTTTTGCTTAGATGATCTGTCCATTTCAGTCAGGGGGGTGTTAAAGTCCCCCACTATTATTGTATTGTTGTCAATGTGTTTCTTTGCTTTTGTTATTAATTGCCTTATATAATTGGCTGCTCCCATGTTCGGGGCATAGATCTTTACAATTGTTAGATCTTCTTGTTGGATAGACCCTTTAAGTAGGATATAGTGTCCTTCGTCATCTCTTATTACAGTCTTTGTTTTAAAATCTAGTTTGTCTGATAGAAGGATTGCCACCCCAGCTTTCTTTTGGTGTCCATTAGCATGGTAAATGGTTTTCCACCCCCTCACTTTTAATGTGGGGGTGTCTTTGGCTCTAAAATGAGTCTCTTGCAGACAGCATATTGATGGGTCTGGTTTTTTTTTTTAATTTTTTATTGTTATGTTAATCACCATATATTGCATCATTAGTTTTTGGTGCAGTGTTCCATGATTCATTGTTTGTTCATAACACCCAGTGCTCCATGCAGAACGTGCCCTCCTCAATACCCATCACCAGGCTCACCCCTCCTCCTACCCCCCTCCCCTCTAGAACCCTCAGTTTGTTTCTCAGAGTCCATCATCTCTCATGGTTCGTCTCCCCCTCTGACATACTCCCCTTTTCTTCCTCTCCTGTTATCTTCTTCTTTTCCTTTTTTCTTAAAATATGTTGCGTTATTTCTTTCAGAAGTACAGAACTGTGATTCAACAGTCTGGCACAATTCACAGCACTCACCGTAGCACATACCCTCCCCAATGTCTATCACCCAGCCACCCCATCCCTCCCACCCCCAACCACTCCAGTAACACTCAGTTTCTTTCCCGAGATGAAGAATTCCTCATATCAGTGAGGTCATATGATACATGTCTTTCTCTGATTGACTTATTTCACTCAGCATAACACCCTCCAGTTCCATCCACGTCGTTGCAAATGGCAAGATCTCATTCCTTTTGATGGCTGCATAATATTCCATTGTGTATATACACCACATCTTCTTTATCCATTCATCTGTCGATGGGCATCTTGGCTCTTTCCACCGTTTGGCTATGGTGGACATTGCTGCTATAAACATTGGGGTACACGTACCCCTTCGGGTCCCTACATTTGTATCTTTGTGGTAAATACCCAGTAGTGCAACTGCTGGATCGAACGGTAGCTCTAATTTCAACTGTTTGAGGAACCTCCATACTGTTTTCCAGAGGGGTTGCACTAGCTTGCATTCCCACCAACAGTGTAGGAGGGTTCCCCTTTCTCCACATCCCCGCCAACATCTGTCGTTCCCTGACTTGTTAATTTCAGCCATTCTGACGGGTGTGAGGTGGTATCTCATGGAGGTTTTGATTTGGATTTCCCTGATGCCGAGCGATGTGGAGCACTTTTTCATGTGCCTGTTGGCCATTTGGATGTCTTCTTTGGAGACATGTCTGTTCATGTCTTCTGCCCATTTCTTGATTGAATTATTTCTTCTTTGGGTGTTGAGTTTGATCAGTTCTTTATAGATTTTGGATACTAGCCCTTTATCTGATAGGTCAGTTGCAAATATTTTCTCCCATTCTGTCGGTTGTCTTTTGGTTTTGTGGACTGTTTCTTTTGCTGTGCAAAAGCTTTTTATCTTGATGAAATCCCAAGAGTTCATTTTTGCCCTGGCTTCCCGTGCCTTTGGCGATGTTTCTAGGAAGAAGTTGCTGCGGCTAAGGTCGAAAAGGTTGCTACCTGTGTTCTCCTTTAGGATTTTGATGGACTCCTGTGTCACGTTTAGGTCTTTCAACCGTTTGGAGTCTATTTTTGTGTGTGGTGTAAGGAAATGGTCCAGTTTCATTCTTCTGCATGTGGCTGTCCAATTTTCCCAACACCATTTGTTGAAGAGACTGTCTTTTTGCCATTGGACATTCTTTCCTGCTTTGTCAAAGATAAGTTGACCATAGAGTTGAGGGTCCATTTCTGGGCTCTCGATTCTGTTCCATTGATCTATGTGTCTGTTTTTGTGCCAGTACCATACTGTCTTGATGATGACAGGTTTGTCATAGAGCTGAAAGTCCGGAATTGTGAAGCCGCCAGCTTTGCTTTTCTTTTTCATTAGTCCTCTGGCTATTCTGGGTCTCTTCTGGTTCCATACAAATTTGAGGATTATTTCTTCCATTTCTTTGAGAAAAGTGGATGGTATTTTGATGGGGATTGCATTGAATGTGTAGATTGCTCTAGGTAGCATTGACATCTTCAGAATGTTGATTCTCCCAATCCATGAGCACGGAACGTTGTTCCATTTCTTTGTGTCTTCTTCCATTTCTTTCATGAGTATTTTATAGTTTTCTGAGTACAGATCCTTTGCCTCTTTGGTTAGATTTCTTCCTAGGGATCTAATGGTTTTGGGTGCAATTGTAAATGGGATCGACTCCTTGATTTGTCTCTCTTCTGTCTTGTTGTTGGTGTAGAGGAATGCCACCGATTTCTGTGCACTGATTTTGTATCCTGCTACTTTACTGAATTCCTGTATGAGTTCTAGCAGTTTTGCGGTGGAGTCTTTTGGGTTTTCCACATACAGTATCTTATCATCTGCAAAGAGTGAGAGGTTTGACTTCCTCTTTGCCGTTTTGGATGCCTTTGATTTCTTTTTGTTGTCTGATTGCTGTGGCTAGGACTTCTAATACTACGTTGAATAGCAGTGGTGAGAGTGGACATCCCTGCCGCGTTCCTGACTTTATGGGAAAAGCTCTCGGCCTTTCCCCATTGAGAATGATATTCGCTGTCGGTTTTTCATAGATGGCTTTTATGATATTGAGGTATGTACCCTCTATCCCTATACTGTGAAGAGTTTTGATCAAGAAAGGATGTTGTACTTTGTCAAATGCTTTTTCTGCATCTATTGAGAGGATCATATGATTCTTGCTCTTTCTTCTGTTAATGTATTGTATCACGTTGATTGATTTGCGGATGGTGAACCAGCCTTGCAGCCCAGGAATAAATCCCACTTGGTCCTGGTGAATAATCCTTTTAATGTACTGTTGGAACCCATTGGCTAGTTTTTTTTGTGTGTGTGTGAGAATTTTTGCTTCCATGTTCATCAAGGATATTGGTCTGTAATTCTCTTTTTTGATGGGGTCTTTGTCTGGTTTTGGGATCAAGGTAATGCTGGCCTCATAAAATGAGTTTGGAAGTTTCCCTTCCATTTCTATTTTTTGGAACAGTTTCAGGAGAATAGGTAGTAATTCTTCTTGAAATGGCTGATAGAATTCCCCTGGGAAGCCATCTGGCCCTGGGCTTTTGTTTCTTGGGAGATTTTTGATGACTGTTTCAATTTCCTTAGTGGTTATAGGTCTGTTCAGGTTTTCTATTTCTTCCTGGTTCAATTTTGGTAGTTGATACATCTCTAGGAATGCACCCATTTCTTCCAGGTTATCTAATTTGCTGGCATAGAGTTGCTCATAATATGTTCTTATCATTGTTTGTATTTCTTTGGTGTTGGTTGTGATCTCTCCTCTTTCCTTCATGATTTTGTTGATTTGGGTCATTTCTCTTTTCTTCTTGATAAGTCTGGCCAGGGGTTTATCAATCTTGTTCATTCTTTCCAAGAACCAGCTCCTAGTTTCGTGGATCTGTTCTACTGTTCTTTTGGTTTCTAGTTCATTGATTTGTGCTCTGATCTTTATCATTTCTCTTCTCCTGCTGGGTTTAGGCTTCATTTGCTGTTCTTTTCCAGCTCCTTTAGGTGTAGGGTTAGTTTGTGTATTTGAGACCTTTCTTGTTTCTTGAGAAAGGCTTGTATTGCTATATACTTTCCTCTCAGGACTGCCTTTGTTGTATCCCAAAGATTTTGAACCGTTGTGTTTTCATTTTCATTGGTTTCCATGAAATTTTTTAATTCTTCTTTAATTTCCTGGTTGACCCATTCATTCTTTAGTAGGATGCTCTTTAGCCTCCATGTATTTGAGTTCTTTCCGACTTTCCTCTTGTGGTTGAGTTCTAGTTTCAAAGCATTGTGGTCTGAAAATATGCAGGGAATGATCCCAATCTTTTGGTACCGATTGAGACCTGATTTGTGACCTGGGATGTGATCAGTTCTGGAGAATGTTCCATGGGCACTAGAGAAGAATGTGTATTCCTTTGCTTGGGGATGGAATGTTCTGAATATGTCTGTGAAGTCCATTTGGTCCAGTGTGTCATTTAAAGTCTTTATTTCCTTGTTGATCTTTTGCTTAGATGATCTGTCCATTTCAGTCAGGGGGGTGTTAAAGTCCCCCACTATTATTGTATTGTTGTCAATGTGTTTCTTTGCTTTTGTTATTAATTGCCTTATATAATTGGCTGCTCCCATGTTCGGGGCATAGATCTTTACAATTGTTAGATCTTCTTGTTGGATAGACCCTTTAAGTAGGATATAGTGTCCTTCCTCATCGCTTATTACAGTCTTTGTTTTAAAATCTAGTTTGTCTGATAGAAGGATTGCCACCCCAGCTTTCTTTTGGTGTCCATTAGCATGGTAAATGGTTTTCCACCCCCTCACTTTCAATCTGGGGGTGTCTTTGGGTCTAAAATGAGTCTCTTGCAGACAGCATATTGATGGGTCTTGTTTTTTAATCCAATCTGATAGCCTGTGTCTTTTGATTGGGGCATTTACGCCATTTGCATTCAGGGTAACTATTGAAAAGTATGAATTTAGTGCCATTGTATTACCTGTAAGGTGACTGTTAACTCTCTCTTGTCTGTGTTCGTTTCTGCTCTTTGCTGCTTTTAGGTTCTCTCTTTGCTTAGAGGACCCCTCTCAATATTTCTTGGAGGGGTGGTTTTGTGTTTGCAAATTCCTTTAGTTTTTGTTTGTTCTGGAAGCTTTTTATCTCTCCTTCTATTTTCAATGATAGCCTAGCTGGATATAGTATTCTTGGCTGCATATTTTTCTCGTTTAGTGCTCTGAAGATATCTTGCCAGTCCTTTCTGGCCTGCCAGGTCTCTGTGGATAGGTCTGTTGCCAATCTAATGTTTCTACCATTGTAGGTTACATATCTCTTCTCCGGAGCTGCTTTCAGGATTTTCTCTTTGTCTCTGAGACTCGTAAGTTTTACTATTAGATGTCGGGTGTTGACCTATTATTATTGATTTTGAGAGGGGTTCTCTGTGCCTCCTGGATTTTAATGCCTGTTTCCTTCCTCACATTAGGGAAGTTCTCTGTTATAATTTGCTCCAATATACCTTCTGCCCCTCTCTCTCTCTCTTCTTCTTCTGGGATCCCAATTATTCTAATGTTGTTTCGTCTTATCGTATCACTTATCTCTCGAATTCTGCCCTCGTGATCCTGTAGTTGTTTCTCTCTCTTTTTCTCAGCCTCTTTATTTTCCATCATTTGGTCTTCTATATCGCTGATTCTCTCTTCTGCCTCATTTATCCTAGCATTTAGTGCCCCCATTTTTGATTGCACCTCATCAATAGCCTTTTTGATTTCGATTTGGTTAGATTTTAGTTCTTTTATTTCTCCAGAAAGGGTTTCTCTAATAACTTCCACGCTTTTTTCAAGCCCAGCTAGTATCTTTAAAGTCATGATTCTGAACTCTAGGTCCGACATCGTACTAATGTCCGTATTGAGTAGGTCCCTGGCTGACGGTACTACCTCTTGTTCTTTTTGCTGAGGTGATTTCTTTCGTCTTGTCATTTTCTCCAGAGGAGAATAGATGAATGAGAGAACAAAATCCTAACAGGTTTACAACGTCCCCAGCAAATATACTGTATACAAATCAGAAAAGACCTGAAACCAGGGGAAAAGAAAGGGAAAGAAAGAAAAACGAAAGAGAAAAAGAAAAAAAAGGATAAAAACAAAAACAAAACAATACAAAAAAGGCAGAATATGATCAAATATGATCAGGCTAGTGCATAGATCAGTGCCGCACACTAGATTTTGGGCGTATTTTGGTCTGTTAGAAAAAGGTGCCTCCTAAAATTTTAAAGGAAGAAAGACATATATGTACAAAATAATGGTTGATACAATGAAGGGATGGAAGATGACTGTAAAGATGAAAATTATAAAAGATTTTATAAAAGGACTTGGTAAGATAAGTTGTTTGAAAAAAGAAAGAAGATTTAAGAAAAAAAAAGGAAAAAGGGAGAGAATGTGATCAGGCAGGAGACTAGAACAAAGCCATACACTAGTGATTTAGGGTATATTTTGATCTGTTAGAAGAAACTGTACCTCAAAATTTTAAAGAGAGAACAACTTATATATATATATATATGCCAAAAATAAGGGTAACTACTATGAAGGGATAAAATATGACTCTAAAAATGAAAAATAAAAAATGTTTGTTTTTTTTTTTTAAAAAAGGGATTTATAAGATGTTGGTTGAAAAAGGGAAAAAGAAAAAAAAACAGTCAACAAAAATTAACTTTGATGAAATAATGAATCATGGTTAAAAAAAAAAAAAAGCCATGAATCTATGTGCAGTGTTCCCCTAGCGCTGGAGTTCTCCTATTCTCCTTGATCGATCAACTTGGTCTTGCCTTGCTGGCTGTTTGTGCTGATCTTCTGGGGGAGGGGCCTGTTGCTGTGGTTTCCAAATGTCTTTGCCGGAGGCGGAATTGCCCCGCCCTTGTCAGTCCGGGCTAAGGAAGCTGCTCCGCTTTGCTCTCAGGAGCTTTTGTTCCCTGCAAGCTCTCGGTACAGCCTTGGAGGACCAGGGCAGAAATGGTGGCCTCCCAATCTCCCCTCGGAGGAGCTGAGAACCTGGGGCCCCGCTCCTCAGTGTGCCCCCAGAGAAAAGCAGTCACTTCCGTGTCCCCGTTCTCCGGCCGCACTCCGTGCTCACCCGGCCTGTGACCGAGCGTTGCTATCTATGGCACCCGACCCCGCACGGAGTCTCCAAACCCAGCAGATCCCTGCAGTGCGCTCCCGCACCGCTCCTCCCCGGGAAGGAAGGGGAGTCTCCCCGGATCTGCTGCTTGTTGGGTCCCTGCTGGGGGAGCCGTGCTCCGACTGGGCCGCAGATCACAGTTTATGGCAACCCCGAGCTGAGAGCCCACGACTCTGCTCCGTCTCTGCAGCCGGCTTCCCCGCGAGCATGCAAGTCTTACTGCTCGCTTAGCAAGGAAAGAAACAGTAGTGTAGGGGAACCGTGTGTACATAGCCTCACTGTTGCGAGGAGTGGGAACACTTGTTGTGCCTGTGCGTAAGAGCCTGACTGACAATTCCCTTAAGTTACTGGGCGAGAGAAACGGATTCATGCAGCTGCACCTCTCCCACCAGCTCTCAGTATCAGAATGGTAGCACTCCTCCGGCCTGTGTGCCTGCAGGCCTAAGTTTCAGGCCCCTCCCTGGAATACACTACACTGGAGAAACCGCGCTTTAGCTCCCGCCAGTCCCTAGCGGAGAGGAAGCTGTATGGTGTGCGCTGTGCTTGAGAGCCCGGCGAACGTCTTCCCTACGTAAAACCGGGGGAAAGAAATGCCGTTGCCGGAGACGCCTCTCGGCTCACCTCTTTTCCTGGAGCTAGTACCTTTACCCCGGTGCGCGTGCAGGCCCAAAGCCAAAAACCTCACTCGAGGGAACCGCACTGTAGAGAATCCGGGCTTCGGCCAGACTAGGCCTTCCTGAGGGTGGAAGACTTTTGCTATGAGCATGCGTGCGAGCACTGCCAGCGAGTCCAAAACCATTTTCTGAGGGAGACTGAGGCCGCGGCAGAAGGGAGAACAAAACTCCCCACTTGTTTCCTGAAGGCAGCCCAGCAGCCGCCCCCTTGGACATGCAAGTCTCACTGCTCACGTACCAAAGCAAAGAAACAGTACTGTAGGGGAACCTTGTTGTAGGTAGACTCCCTGTTGCGCGAGTGGGAACACTTGGAGTGCCTGTGCGTAAGAGCCTGGCCGAATAGTCCCTTAAGTTCCTGGGCGAGAGAAACGGATTCGTGCAGCCGCAACTCTCCCACCAGCTCTCAGTATCAGAATGGTAGCACTCCTCCGCCCTGTGTGCGTGCAGGCCTAAGAGGCAGGCCCCTCCTTGGAAGGCACAGCACTGTGGAGAACCCGCGTTAGTTCCCGCCAGTCCCTAGCGGAGAGGACGCTGTATGGTGTGCGCTGTGCTTCAGAGCCCGGCGAACGGCTTCCCTATGTAAAAGCGAGGGAAAGAAAGGCCTGTGCCGGAGACACCTCTCGGCTGAGCTCTTGTTCCTGGGGCTAGTATCGTGCTCCGTTGTGCGAGCAGACCAAAAGCCAACCACCTAAATCCAGGGAACTGCACTGTGTGGAATCCAGGCTTCGGGCAGACTAGGCCTTCCTGAGGGTGGAAACCTTTTGCAGTGTGAATGCGGGCGAGCACTGCCAGCGAGTCCAAAACCATTTTGCGAAGGAGACTGAGGCCGCGGCAGATGTGAGAACTCAACTCCCCACTTGTTTCCTGAAGCCAGCCAGGCGGCCGCCCCCTTGAGCATGCATGTCTCACTGCTTGTGGACCAACGCAAAGAAACAGTAGGGTAGGTGACCGTGTTGTACAGAGCCTCACTGTTCCGGAGAGGGGAAACACTTGGAGTGTGTGTGCATGAGACCCTGGGAGACGAGTCCCATACGTTACTGGGCGAGAGAAACGAACTCGTGCAGCCGCACCTCTCCCACCAGCTCTCAGTGGCAGAATGCAAGCACTCCTCAGGCATGTGTGCGAGCAGGCCTAAGTAGCAGGCCCCTCCCTGGAAGGCACAACACTGTGGTGAAAGCGCACGGTAGCTCCCGCCAGGCACCGGCGGGGAGGACGCTGTATGGTGTGCGCTGTGCCTGAGAGCCCGGCGAGCATCTTCCCTATGTAAAACCGGGGGAAAGAAAGGCCAGTGCCGGAGAGGCCTCTCGGCTGAGCTCTTTTCCTGGAGCTAGTACCTTTATCCCGGTGGGCGTGCAGGCCAAAAGCCAAAAACCTCACTCGAGGAAACCGCATTGTAGAGAATCCGGGCTTCGGCCAGACTAGGCCTTCCTCTGGTTGGAAGCCTTTTGCTGTGTGCATGCTTATGAGCTCCGCCCCGGAGTCCAAAACCATTTTCGGAGGGAGACTGAGGCCGCGGCAGAAGGGAGAACACAACTCCCCACTTGTTTCCTGAAGCCAGCCCAGCGGCCGCCCGCTTGGGCATGCAAGTCTCACTGCTCGCGTACCAAGGAAAGAAACAGTAGTGTAGGGGAACCGTGTGTACATAGCCTCACTGTTGCGGGGAGTGGGAACACTTGGAGTGCCTGTGCGTAAGAGCCTGACTGACAATTCCCTTAAGTTACTGTGCAAGGGAAATGGATTCGTGCAGCCGCCCCTCTCCCACCAGCTCTCAGTAGCAGAATGGTAGCACTCCTCCGGCATGTGTGCCTGCAGGCCTAAGTTGCAGGCCCCTCTCTGGAATGCACTACACTGGAGAAACCGCGCTATAGCTCCCGCAAGTCCGTAGCGGAGAGGAAGCTGTATGGTGTGCGCTGTGCTTGAGAGCCCGGCGAACGTCTTCCCTACGTAAAACCGGGAGAAAGAAAGGCCGTTGGCGGAGAAGTCTCTCGGCTAAGCTCTTGTTCCTGGAGCTAGTACCTTTACCCCGGTGTGCGTGCAGGCCAAAACCCAAAAACCTCACTGGAGGGAACCGCACTGTAGAGAATCCGGACTTCGGGCAGACTAGGCCTTCCTGAGGGTGGAAGCCTTCTGCTGTGTGCATGCGTATGAGCTCCACCAGGGAATCTAAAACCATTTTCTGAGGGAGACTGAGGCCGCAGAAGAAGGGAGAACAAAACACCCCACTTGTTTCCTGCTACTGGCCCTGCGTCTAACCCCTTGTGCATGCATGTCTCACTGCTCCCAAACCAACGTAAGAAATGCAGGGTAGGGGACCGTGTTGTAGAGAGTCTCACTGTTACGGAAGGTGGAAACACTGGGAGTGTGTGTACGTGAGAGCCTGGGAGACGAGTCCCCTAAGTTACTGGGCGAGAGAAAAGGATTAGTTGCAGCGGCACCTCTCCAACCAGCTCTCAGTGGCAGAATGCTAGCACTCCTCAGGCATGTGTGCGTGCAGGCCTAAGTATCAGGCCCCTCCCTGGAAGGCACAAAACTGCGGTGAAAGCGCGCTTCAGCTCAGGCCTGTCCCCGGCGTGGAGGACGCTGTAAGGTTTCCTCTGTACTTGAGAGCCCGGCGAACGGCTTCCCTATGTAAAACCGAGAGGGAAAGAAAGGCCGGTGCCTGAGACGCCTCTCGGCTCAGCTCTTGTTCCTGGGGCTAGTACCGTTGCCCCGGTGTGCTTGAAGGACAAAAGCCAACCACCTAACTCGAGGGAATCACACTATAGAGAATCCGGGCTTCGGCTGGACTAGGCCTTCCTGAGGGTGGAAAGCTTCTGCTGAGAGCATGCATGCGAGCACTGCCAGCGAGTCCAAAACCATTTTCCCAGGGAGACTGAGGCCGCGGCAGAAGGGAGAACACAACTGCCCATTTGTTTCCTGAAGCCAGCCCAGCAGCCGACCCCTAGGGCATGCAAGTCTCACGCTCGCTTACCAACGCAATGAAACAGTACTGTAGGGGAACCGTGTATACAGAGCCTCACTGTTGCGCGCAGTGGGAACTCTTGGAGTGCCTGTACGTAAGAGCCTGGCTGAAGAGTCCCTTCAGTTCCTGGGCGAGAGAAACGGATTCGTGCAGCCGCACCTCTCCCACCAGCTCTCAGTATCAGAATGGTAGCACTCCTCCGGCCTGTGTGCGTGCAGGCCTAAGTTGCAGGCCCCTCCCTGGAAGGCAGTACACTGTGGAGAAACCGCGCTTTAGCTGCCGCCGTTCCCTAGCGGAGAGGAAGCTGTAGGGTGTGCGATGTGCCTAGAGCCCGGCGAACGTCTTCCCTAGGTAAAACCGGGGGAAACAAGGGCCGGTGCCGGAGACGCGTCTCGGCTCAGCTCTTGTTCATGGAGCTAGTATCTTTACCCCGGTGTGCGTGCAGGCCGAAAGCCAAAAACCTCACACGAGGGAACCGCACTGTAGAGAATCCAGGCTTCGGCCAGACTAGGCCTTCCTGAGGGTGGAAGCCTTCTGCTGTGTGCATGCGTATGAGCTCCGCCACGGAGTACAAAACCATTTTCTGAGGGAGACGGAGGCCGCGGCAGAAGTGAGAACAAAGCTCCCCACTTGTTTCCTGCTAGTGGCCCTGCGTCCAACCCCTTGTGCATGCATGTCTCACTGCTCCCATACCAACGTAAGAAAAGTAGGGTAGGGGACCGTGTTGTAGAGAGTCTCACTGTTACGGAGGGTGGAAACACTTGGAGTGTGTGTACGTGAGAGCCTGGGAGACGAGTCCCCTAAGTTACTGGGGGAGAGAAAAGGATTAGTTGCAGCGGCACCTCTCCAAACAGCTCTCAGTATTAGAATGATAGCATTCCTCCGGCATGTGTGCGAGCAGGCCTAAGAGGCAGGCCCCTCCTTGGAAGGCACAGCACTGTGGAGAACCCGCGTTAGCTCCCGCCGATCCCTAGCGGAGAGGACGCTGTATGGTGTGCGCTGTGCTTCAGAGCCCGGCGAACGGCTTCCCTATGTAAAAGCGAGGGAAAGAAAGGCCTGTGCCGGAGACACCTCTCGGCTGAGCTCTTGTTCCTGGGCTACTATCGTGCTCCATTGTGCGAGCAGACCAAAAGCCAACCACCTAAATCCAGGGAACTGCACTGTGTGGAATCCAGGCTTCGGCCAGACTAGGCCTTCCTGAGGGTGGAAACCTCTTGCAGTGTGAATGCGGGCGAGCACTGCCAGCGAGTCCAAAACCATTTTGTGAGGAAGACTGAGGCCTCGGCAGAAGTGAGAACTCAACTCCCCACTTTTTTCCTGAAGCCAGCCAGACGGCCGCCCCCTTGAGCATGCATGTCTCACTGCTTGCCGACCAAGGCAAAGAGACAGTGGGGTAGGGGACCGTGTTGTAGAGAGCCTGACTGTTAGGGAGGGTGGAAACACTTGGAGTGTGTGTACGTGAGAGCCTAGGAGACGAGTCCCCTAAGTTACTGGGCGAGAGAAAAGGATTAGTTGCAGCGGCACCTCTCCCACCAGCTCTCAGTATCAGAATGGTAGCACTCCTCCGGCATGTGTGTGTGCAGACCTAAGTGGCAGGCCCCTCCTTGGAAGGCACAACACTGTGGAGAAACCGCGCTTTAGCTCCTGCCGGTCCCTAGCGGAGAGGACGCTATATGGTGTGCGCTGTGCTTGAGAGCCCGGCGATCGGCTTCCCTATGTATAAGCGAGGGAAAGAAAGGCCGGTGCCCGAGACGCCTCTCGGCTCAGCTCTTGTTCCTGGAGCTAGTACCGTTACCCTGGTGTGCTTGCAGGCCGAGGGCCAACCTCCCAATTCGAGGGAACCACACTGTAGAAATTCCTTACTTCGGCCAGACTAGGCCTTCCTGAGGGAGGTAACCCTTTGCAGTGTGAATGCGGGCGAGCACTGCCAGCGAGTCCAAAACCGTTTTACGAGGGAGACTGAGGCCGCGACCGAAGTGAGAACTCAACTCCCCATTTGTTTCCTGAAGCCAGCCCGGCAGCCGCCCCCTTGAGCATGCAAGTCTCACTGTTCGCGTCCCAACGCAAGGAAACAGTAGGCTGGGGGACCGTGTTGTAGAGAGCCTCACTGTTCCGGAGAGTGGAAACACTTCGAGTGCGTGTGCGTGAGAGCCTGGGAGACGAGTGTCCTACGTTACTGGGCGAGAGAAACGAACTCGTGCAGCCGCACCTCTCCCACCAGCTCTCAGTGGCAGAATGCTAGCACTCCTCAGGCATGCGTTCGTGCAGGCCTAAGTATCAGGGCCCTCCCTGGAAGGCACAAAACTGTGGTGAAAGCGCGCTTCAGCTCCGGCCGGTCCCCGGCGGGGAGGACGCGGTAAGGTTTCCTCTGTACTTGAGAGCCCGGCGAACGGCATCCCTATGTAAAACCGAGGGAAAGAAAGGCCGGTGCCTGAGACGCCTCTCGGCTCAGCTCTTGTTCCTGGGCTAGTACCGTTGCCCCGGTGTGCTTGAAGGACAAAAGCCAACCACCTAACTCGAGGGAATCACACTATAGAGAATCCGGGCTTCGGCTGGACTAGGCCTTCCTGAGGGTGGAAAGCTTCTGCTGAGAGCATGCATGCGAGCACTGCCAGCGAGTCCAAAACCATTTTCCCAGGGAGACTGAGGCCGCGGCAGAAGGGAGAACACAACTGCCCATTTGTTTCCTGAAGCCAGCCCAGCAGCCGACCCCTAGGGCATGCAAGTCTCACGCTCGCTTACCAACGCAATGAAACAGTACTGAAGGGGAACCGTGTATACAGAGCCTCACTGTTGCGCGCAGTGGGAACTCTTGGAGTGCCTGTACGTAAGAGCCTGGCTGAAGAGTCCCTTCAGTTCCTGGGCGAGAGAAACGGATTCGTGCAGCCGCACCTCTCCCACCAGCTCTCAGTATCAGAATGGTAGCATTCCTCCGGCCTGTGTGCGTGCAGGCCTAAGTTGCAGGCCCCTCCCTGGAAGGCAGTACACTGTGGAGAAACCGCGCTTTAGCTGCCGCCGTTCCCTAGCGGAGAGGAAGCTGTAGGGTGTGCGATGTGCCTAGAGCCCGGCGAACGTCTTCCCTACGTAAAACCGGGGGAAACAAAGGCCGGTGCCGGAGACGCGTCTCGGCTCAGCTCTTGTTCATGGAGCTAGTATCTTTACACCGGTGTGCGTGCAGGCCGAAAGCCAAAAACCTCACACGAGGGAAACGCACTGTAGAGAATCGGGCTTCGGCCAGACTAGGCCTTCCTGAGGGTGGAAGCCTTCTGCTGTGTGCATACGTATGAGCTCGGCCACGGAGTACAAAACCATTTTCTGAGGGAGACTGAGGCCGCAGTAGAAGGGAGAACAAAGCTCCCCACTTGTTTCCTGCTACTGGCCCTGCGTCCAACCCCTTGTGCATGCATGTCTCACTGCTCCCATACCAACGTAAGAAAAGTAGGGTAGGGGACCGTGTTGTAGAGAGTCTCACTGTTACGGAGGGTGGAAACACTGGGAGTGTGTGTACGTGAGAGCCTGGGAGACGAGTCCCCTAAGTTACTGAGCGAGATAAAAGGATTAGTTGCAGCAGCACCTCTCCCACCAGCTCTCAGTGGCAGAATGCTAGCACTCCTCAGGCATGTGTGCGTGCAGGCCTAAGTATCAGGCCCCTCCCTGGAAGGCACAAAACTGCGGTGAAAGCGCGCTTCAGCTCAGGCCTGTCCCCGGCGTGGAGGACGCTGTAAGGTTTCCTCTGTACTTGAGAGCCCGGCGAACGGCTTCCCTATGTAAAACCGAGAGGGAAAGAAAGGCCGGTGCCTGAGACGCCTCTCGGCTCAGCTCTTGTTCCTGGGGCTAGTACCGTTGCCCCGGTGTGCTTGAAGGACAAAAGCCAACCACCTAACTCGAGGGAATCACACTATAGAGAATCCGGGCTTCGGCTGGACTAGGCCTTCCTGAGGGTGGAAAGCTTCTGCGGAGAGCATGCATGCGAGCACTGCCAGCGAGTCCAAAACCATTTTCCCAGGGAGACTGAGGCCGCGGCAGAAGGGAGAACACAACTGCCCATTTGTTTCCTGAAGCCAGCCCAGCAGCCGACCCCTAGGGCATGCAAGTCTCACGCTCGCTTACCAACGCAATGAAACCGTACTGTAGGGGAACCGTGTATACAGAGCCTCACTGTTGCGCGCAGTGGGAACTCTTGGAGTGCCTGTACGTAAGAGCCTGGCTGAAGAGTCCCTTCAGTTCCTGGGCGAGAGAAACGGATTCGTGCAGCCGCACCTCTCCCACCAGCTCTCAGTATCAGAATGGTAGCACTCCTCCGGCCTGTGTGCGTGCAGGCCTAAGTTGCAGGCCCCTCCCTGGAAGGCAGTACACTGTGGAGAAACCGCGCTTTAGCTGCCGCCGTTCCCTAGCGGAGAGGAAGCTGTAGGGTGTGCGATGTGCCTAGAGCCCGGCGAACGTCTTCCCTACGTAAAACCGGGGGAAACAAAGGCCGGTGCCGGAGACGCGTCTCGGCTCAGCTCTTGTTCATGGAGCTAGTATCTTTACCCCGGTGTGCGTGCAGGCCGAAAGCCAAAAACCTCACACGAGGGAAACGCACTGTAGAGAATCGGGCTTCGGCCAGACTAGGCCTTCCTGAGGGTGGAAGCCTTCTGCTGTGTGCATGCGTATGAGCTCGGCCACGGAGTACAAAACCATTTTCTGAGGGAGACTGAGGCCGCAGTAGAAGGGAGAACAAAGCTCCCCACTTGTTTCCTGCTACTGGCCCTGCGTCCAACCCCTTGTGCATGCATGTCTCACTGCTCCCATACCAACGTAAGAAAAGTAGGGTAGGGGACCGTGTTGTAGAGAGTCTCACTGTTACGGAGGGTGGAAACACTGGGAGTGTGTGTACGTGAGAGCCTGGGAGACGAGTCCCCTAAGTTACTGAGCGAGAGAAAAGGATTAGTTGTAGCAGCACCTCTCCCACCAGCTCTCAGTGGCAGAATGCTAGCACTCCTCAGGCATGTGTGCGTGCAGGCCTAAGTATCAGGCCCCTCCCTGGAAGGCACAAAACTGCGGTGAAAGCGCGCTTCAGCTCCGGCCTGTCCCCGGCGTGGAGGACGCTGTAAGGTTTCCTCTGTACTTGAGAGCCCGGCGAACGGCTTCCCTATGTAAAACCGAGAGGGAAAGAAAGGCCGGTGCCTGAGACGCCTCTCGGCTCAGCTCTTGTTCCTGGGGCTAGTACCGTTGCCCCGGTGTGCTTGAAGGACAAAAGCCAACCACCTAACTCGAGGGAATCACACTATAGAGAATCCGGGCTTCGGCTGGACTAGGCCTTCCTGAGGGTGGAAAGCTTCTGCTGAGAGCATGCATGCGAGCACTGCCAGCGAGTCCAAAACCATTTTCCCAGGGAGACTGAGGCCGCGGCATAAGGGAGAACACAACAGCCCATTTGTTTCCTGAAGCCAGCCCAGCAGCCGACCCCTAGGGCATGCAAGTCTCACGCTCGCTTATCAACGCAATGAAACAGTACTGTAGGGGAACCGTGTATACAGAGCCTCACTGTTGCGTGGAGTGGGAACTCTTGGAGTGCCTGTACGTAAGAGCCTGGCTGAAGAGTCCCTTCAGTTCCTGGGCGAGAGAAACGGATTCGTGCAGCCGCACCTCTCCCACCAGCTCTCAGTATCAGAATGGTAGCACTCCTCCGGCCTGTGTGCGTGGAGGCCTAAGTTGCAGGCCCCTCCCTGGAAGGCAGTACACTGTGGAGAAACCGCGCTTTAGCTGCGGCCGTTCCCTAGCGGAGAGGAAGCTGTAGGGTGTGCGATGTGCCTAGAGCCCGGCGAACGTCTTCCCTACGTAAAACCGGGGGAAACAAAGGCCGGTGCCGGAGACGCGTCTCGGCTCAGCTCTTGTTCCTGGAACTAGCACTTTTACCACGGTGTGCGTGCAGTCGAAAAGCCAAAAACCTCATTGGAGGGAAGCGCACTGTAGAGAAACCGGGCTTCGGGCAGAGTAGGCCTTCCTGAGGGTGGCAGCCTTTTGCTGTGATTATACCTGCTTGCACTGCCAGCGCGTCCAAAACCATTTTCTGAGGGAGACTGAGGCCACGGCAGAAGGGAGAACACAACTCCCCACTTCTTTCCTGAAGGCGGTCCTGCGACCGTCCCCTTGAGCATGCATGTCTTTTTTTTTAATTTTTTATTGTTATGTTAATCACCATATATTACATCATTAGTTTTTGGTGCAGTGTTCCATGATTCATTGTTTGTTCATAACACCCAGTGCTCCATGCAGAACGTGCCCTCCTCAATACCCATCACCAGGCTCACCCCTCCTCCTACCCCCCTCCCCTCTAGAACCGTCAGTTTGTTTCTCAGAGTCCATCATCTCTCATGGTTCGTCTCCCCCTCTGACATACTCCCCTTTTCTTCCTCTCCTGTTATCTTCTTCTTTTTCTTTTTTCTTAAAATATGTTGCGTTATTTGTTTCAGAAGTACAGAACTGTGATTCAACAGTCTGGCACAATTCACAGCGCTCACCGTAGCACATACCCTCCCCAATGTCTATCACCCAGCCACCCCATCCCTCCCACCCCCAACCACTCCAGTAACACTCAGTTTCTTTCCCGAGATGAAGAATTCCTCATATCAGTGAGGTCATATGATACATGTCTTTCTCTGATTGACTTATTTCACTCAGCATAACACCCTCCAGTTCCATCCACGTCGTTGCAAATGGCAAGATCTCATTCCTTTTGATGGCTGCATAATATTCCATTGTGTATATACACCACATCTTCTTTATCCATTCATCTTTCGATGGGCATCTTGGCTCTTTCCACCGTTTGGCTATGGTGGACATTGCTGCTATAAACATTGGGGTACACGTACCCCTTCGGGTCCCTACATTTGTATCTTTGTGGTAAATACCCAGTAGTGCAACTGCTGGATCGAACGGTAGCTCTAATTTCAACTGTTTGAGGAACCTCCATACTGTTTTCCAGAGGGGTTGCACTAGCTTGCATTCCCACCAACAGTGTAGGAGGGTTCCCCTTTCTCCACATCCCCGCCAACATCTGTCGTTCCCTGACTTGTTAATTTCAGCCATTCTGACGGGTGTGAGGTGGTATCTCATGGAGGTTTTGATTTGGATTTCCCTGATGCCGAGCGATGTGGAGCACTTTTTCATGTGCCTGTTGGCCATTTGGATGTCTTCTTTGGAGACATGTCTGTTCATGTCTTCTGCCCATTTCTTGATTGAATTATTTCTTCTTTGGGTGTTGAGTTTGATCAGTTCTTTATAGATTTTGGATACTAGCCCTTTATCTGATAGGTCAGTTGCAAATATTTTCTCCCATTCTGTCGGTTGTCTTTTGGTTTTGTGGACTGTTTCTTTTGCTGTGCAAAAGCTTTTTATCTTGATGAAATCCCAAGAGTTCATTTTTGCCCTGGCTTCCCGTGCCTTTGGCGATGTTTCTAGGAAGAAGTTGCTGCGGCTAAGGTCGAAAAGGTTGCTACCTGTGTTCTCCTTTAGGATTTTGATGGACTCCTGTGTCACGTTTAGGTCTTTCAACCGTTTGGAGTCTATTTTTGTGTGTGGTGTAAGGAAATGGTCCAGTTTCATTCTTCTGCATGTGGCTGTCCAATTTTCCCAACACCATTTGTTGAAGAGACTGTCTTTTTGCCATTGGACATTCTTTCCTGCTTTGTCAAAGATAAGTTGACCATAGAGTTGAGGGTCCATTTCTGGGCTCTCGATTCTGTTCCATTGATCTATGTGTCTGTTTTTGTGCCAGTACCATACTGTCTTGAAGATGACAGCTTTGTCATAGAGCTGGAAGTCGGGAATTGTGATGCCGCCAGCTTTGCTTTTCTTTTTCAGGAGTCCTCTGGCTATTCTGGGTCTCTTCTGGTTCCATACAAATTTGAGGATTATTTCTTCCATTTCTTTGAGAAAAGTGGATGGTATTTTGATGGGGATTGCATTGAATGTGTAGATTACTCTAGGTAGCATTGACATCTTCACAATGTTGATTCTCCCAATCCATGAGCACGGAACGTTGTTCCATTTCTTTGTGTCTTCTTCCATTTCTTTCATGAGTATTTTATAGTTTTCTGAGTACAGATCCTTTGCCTCTTTGGTTAGATTTCTTCCTAGGGATCTAATGGTTTTGGGTGCAATTGTAAATGGGATCGACTCCTTGATTTGTCTCTCTTCTGTCTTGTTGTTGGTGTAGAGGAATGCCACCGATTTCTGTGCACTGATTTTGTATCCTGCTACTTTACTGAATTCCTGTATGAGTTCTAGCAGTTTTGCGGTGGAGTCTTTTGGGTTTTCCACATACAGTATCTTATCATCTGCAAAGAGTGAGAGGTTTGACTTCCTCTTTGCCGTTTTGGATGCCTTTGATTTCTTTTTGTTGTCTGATTGCTGTGGCTAGGACTTCTAATACTACGTTGAATAGCAGTGGTGAGAGTGGACATCCCTGCCGCGTTCCTGACTTTATGGGAAAAGCTCTCGGCCTTTCCCCATTGAGAATGATATTCGCTGTCGGTTTTTCATAGATGGCTTTTATGATATTGAGGTATGTACCCTCTATCCCTATACTGTGAAGAGTTTTGATCAAGAAAGGATGTTGTACTTTGTCAAATGCTTTTTCTGCATCTATTGAGAGGATCATATGATTCTTGCTCTTTCTTCTGTTAATGTATTGTATCACGTTGATTGATTTGCGGATGGTGAACCAGCCTTGCAGCCCAGGAATAAATCCCACTTGGTCCTGGTGAATAATCCTTTTAATGTACTGTTGGAACCCATTGGCTAGTTTTTTTTGTGTGTGTGTGAGAATTTTTGCTTCCATGTTCATCAAGGATATTGGTCTGTCATTCTCTTTTTTGATGGGGTCTTTGTCTGGTTTTGGGATCAAGGTAATGCTGGCCTCATAAAATGAGTTTGGAAGTTTCCCTTCCATTTCTATTTTTTGGAACAGTTTCAGGAGAATAGGTAGTAATTCTTCTTGAAATGGCTGATAGAATTCCCCTGGGAAGCCATCTGGCCCTGGGCTTTTGTTTCTTGGGAGATTTTTGATGACTGTTTCAATTTCCTTAGTGGTTATAGGTCTGTTCAGGTTTTCTATTTCTTCCTGGTTCAATTTTGGTAGTTGATACATCTCTAGGAATGCACCCATTTCTTCCAGGTTATCTAATTTGCTGGCATAGAGTTGCTCATAATATGTTCTTATCATTGTTTGTATTTCTTTGGTGTTGGTTGTGATCTCTCCTCTTTCCTTCATGATTTTGTTGATTTGGGTCATTTCTCTTTTCTTCTTGATAAGTCTGGCCAGGGGTTTATCAATCTTGTTCATTCTTTCCAAGAACCAGCTCCTAGTTTCGTGGATCTGTTCTACTGTTCTTTTGGTTTCTAGTTCATTGATTTCTGCTCTGATCTTTATGATTTCTCTTCTCCTGCTGGGTTTAGGCTTTATTTGCTGTTCTTTCTCCAGCTCCTTTAGGTGTAGGGTTAGGTTGTGTATTTGAGACCTTTCTTGTTTCTTGAGAAAGGCTTGTATTGCTATATACTTTCCTCTCAGGACTGCCTTTGTTGTATCCCAAAGATTTTGAACCGTTGTGTTTTCATTTTCATTGGTTTCCATGAAATTTTTTAATTCTTCTTTAATTTCCTGGTTGACCCATTCATTCTTTAGTAGGATGCTCTTTAGCCTCCATGTATTTGAGTTCTTTCCGACTTTCCTCTTGTGGTTGAGTTCTAGTTTCAAAGCATTGTGGTCTGAAAATATGCAGGGAATGATCCCAATCTTTTGGTACCGATTGAGACCTGATTTGTGACCTGGGATGTGATCAGTTCTGGAGAATGTTCCATGGGCACTAGAGAAGAATGTGTATTCCTTTGCTTGGGGATGGAATGTTCTGAATATGTCTGTGAAGTCCATTTGGTCCAGTGTGTCATTTAAAGTCTTTATTTCCTTGTTGATCTTTTGCTTAGATGATCTGTCCATTTCAGTCAGGGGGGTGTTAAAGTCCCCCACTATTATTGTATTGTTGTCAATGTGTTTCTTTGCTTTTGTTATTAATTGCCTTATATAATTGGCTGCTCCCATGTTCGGGGCATAGATCTTTACAATTGTTAGATCTTCTTGTTGGATAGACCCTTTAAGTAGGATATAGTGTCCTTCGTCATCTCTTATTACAGTCTTTGTTTTAAAATCTAGTTTGTCTGATAGAAGGATTGCCACCCCAGCTTTCTTTTGGTGTCCATTAGCATGGTAAATGGTTTTCCACCCCCTCACTTTTAATGTGGGGGTGTCTTTGGCTCTAAAATGAGTCTCTTGCAGACAGCATATTGATGGGTCTGGTTTTTTTTTTTAATTTTTTATTGTTATGTTAATCACCATATATTGCATCATTAGTTTTTGGTGCAGTGTTCCATGATTCATTGTTTGTTCATAACACCCAGTGCTCCATGCAGAACGTGCCCTCCTCAATACCCATCACCAGGCTCACCCCTCCTCCTACCCCCCTCCCCTCTAGAACCCTCAGTTTGTTTCTCAGAGTCCATCATCTCTCATGGTTCGTCTCCCCCTCTGACATACTCCCCTTTTCTTCCTCTCCTGTTATCTTCTTCTTTTCCTTTTTTCTTAAAATATGTTGCGTTATTTCTTTCAGAAGTACAGAACTGTGATTCAACAGTCTGGCACAATTCACAGCACTCACCGTAGCACATACCCTCCCCAATGTCTATCACCCAGCCACCCCATCCCTCCCACCCCCAACCACTCCAGTAACACTCAGTTTCTTTCCCGAGATGAAGAATTCCTCATATCAGTGAGGTCATATGATACATGTCTTTCTCTGATTGACTTATTTCACTCAGCATAACACCCTCCAGTTCAATCCACGTCGTTGCAAATGGCAAGATCTCATTCCTTTTGATGGCTGCATAATATTCCATTGTGTATATACACCACATCTTCTTTATCCATTCATCTGTCGATGGGCATCTTGGCTCTTTCCACCGTTTGGCTATGGTGGACATTGCTGCTATAAACATTGGGGTACACGTACCCCTTCGGGTCCCTACATTTGTATCTTTGTGGTAAATACCCAGTAGTGCAACTGCTGGATCGAACGGTAGCTCTAATTTCAACTGTTTGAGGAACCTCCATACTGTTTTCCAGAGGGGTTGCACTAGCTTGCATTCCCACCAACAGTGTAGGAGGGTTCCCCTTTCTCCACATCCCCGCCAACATCTGTCGTTCCCTGACTTGTTAATTTCAGCCATTCTGACGGGTGTGAGGTGGTATCTCATGGAGGTTTTGATTTGGATTTCCCTGATGCCGAGCGATGTGGAGCACTTTTTCATGTGCCTGTTGGCCATTTGGATGTCTTCTTTGGAGACATGTCTGTTCATGTCTTCTGCCCATTTCTTGATTGAATTATTTCTTCTTTGGGTGTTGAGTTTGATCAGTTCTTTATAGATTTTGGATACTAGCCCTTTATCTGATAGGTCAGTTGCAAATATTTTCTCCCATTCTGTCGGTTGTCTTTTGGTTTTGTGGACTGTTTCTTTTGCTGTGCAAAAGCTTTTTATCTTGATGAAATCCCAAGAGTTCATTTTTGCCCTGGCTTCCCGTGCCTTTGGCGATGTTTCTAGGAAGAAGTTGCTGCGGCTAAGGTCGAAAAGGTTGCTACCTGTGTTCTCCTTTAGGATTTTGATGGACTCCTGTGTCACGTTTAGGTCTTTCAACCGTTTGGAGTCTATTTTTGTGTGTGGTGTAAGGAAATGGTCCAGTTTCATTCTTCTGCATGTGGCTGTCCAATTTTCCCAACACCATTTGTTGAAGAGACTGTCTTTTTGCCATTGGACATTCTTTCCTGCTTTGTCAAAGATAAGTTGACCATAGAGTTGAGGGTCCATTTCTGGGCTCTCGATTCTGTTCCATTGATCTATGTGTCTGTTTTTGTGCCAGTACCATACTGTCTTGAAGATGACAGCTTTGTCATAGAGCTGGAAGTCGGGAATTGTGATGCCGCCAGCTTTGCTTTTCTTTTTCAGGAGTCCTCTGGCTATTCTGGGTCTCTTCTGGTTCCATACAAATTTGAGGATTATTTCTTCCATTTCTTTGAGAAAAGTGGATGGTATTTTGATGGGGATTGCATTGAATGTGTAGATTACTCTAGGTAGCATTGACATCTTCACAATGTTGATTCTCCCAATCCATGAGCACGGAACGTTGTTCCATTTCTTTGTGTCTTCTTCCATTTCTTTCATGAGTATTTTATAGTTTTCTGAGTACAGATCCTTTGCCTCTTTGGTTAGATTTCTTCCTAGGGATCTAATGGTTTTGGGTGCAATTGTAAATGGGATCGACTCCTTGATTTGTCTCTCTTCTGTCTTGTTGTTGCTGTAGAGGAATGCCACCGATTTCTGTGCACTGATTTTGTATCCTGCTACTTTACTGAATTCCTGTATGAGTTCTAGCAGTTTTGCGGTGGAGTCTTTTGGGTTTTCCACATACAGTATCTTATCATCTGCAAAGAGTGAGAGGTTTGACTTCCTCTTTGCCGTTTTGGATGCCTTTGATTTCTTTTTGTTGTCTGATTGCTGTGGCTAGGACTTCTAATACTACGTTGAATAGCACTGGTGAGAGTGGACATCCCTGCCGCGTTCCTGACTTTATGGGAAAAGCTCTCGGCCTTTCCCCATTGAGAATGATATTCGCTGTCGGTTTTTCATAGATGGCTTTTATGATATTGAGGTATGTACCCTCTATCCCTATACTGTGAAGAGTTTTGATCAAGAAAGGATGTTGTACTTTGTCAAATGCTTTTTCTGCATCTATTGAGAGGATCATATGATTCTTGCTCTTTCTTCTGTTAATGTATTGTATCACGTTGATTGATTTGCGGATGGTGAACCAGCCTTGCAGCCCAGGAATAAATCCCACTTGGTCCTGGTGAATAATCCTTTTAATGTACTGTTGGAACCCATTGGCTAGTTTTTTTTGTGTGTGTGTGAGAATTTTTGCTTCCATGTTCATCAAGGATATTGGTCTGTAATTCTCTTTTTTGATGGGGTCTTTGTCTGGTTTTGGGATCAAGGTAATGCTGGCCTCATAAAATGAGTTTGGAAGTTTCCCTTCCATTTCTATTTTTTGGAACAGTTTCAGGAGAATAGGTAGTAATTCTTCTTGAAATGGCTGATAGAATTCCCCTGGGAAGCCATCTGGCCCTGGGCTTTTGTTTCTTGGGAGATTTTTGATGACTGTTTCAATTTCCTTAGTGGTTATAGGTCTGTTCAGGTTTTCTATTTCTTCCTGGTTCAATTTTGGTAGTTGATACATCTCTAGGAATGCACCCATTTCTTCCAGGTTATCTAATTTGCTGGCATAGAGTTGCTCATAATATGTTCTTATCATTGTTTGTATTTCTTTGGTGTTGGTTGTGATCTCTCCTCTTTCCTTCATGATTTTGTTGATTTGGGTCATTTCTCTTTTCTTCTTGATAAGTCTGGCCAGGGGTTTATCAATCTTGTTCATTCTTTCCAAGAACCAGCTCCTAGTTTCGTGGATCTGTTCTACTGTTCTTTTGGTTTCTAGTTCATTGATTTGTGCTCTGATCTTTATCATTTCTCTTCTCCTGCTGGGTTTAGGCTTCATTTGCTGTTCTTTTCCAGCTCCTTTAGGTGTAGGGTTAGTTTGTGTATTTGAGACCTTTCTTGTTTCTTGAGAAAGGCTTGTATTGCTATATACTTTCCTCTCAGGACTGCCTTTGTTGTATCCCAAAGATTTTGAACCGTTGTGTTTTCATTTTCATTGGTTTCCATGAAATTTTTTAATTCTTCTTTAATTTCCTGGTTGACCCATTCATTCTTTAGTAGAATGCTCTTTAGCCTCCATGTATTTGAGTTCTTTCCGACTTTCCTCTTGTGGTTGAGTTCTAGTTTCAAAGCATTGTGGTCTGAAAATATGCAGGGAATGATCCCAATCTTTTGGTACCGATTGAGACCTGATTTGTGACCTGGGATGTGATCAGTTCTGGAGAATGTTCCATGGGCACTAGAGAAGAATGTGTATTCCTTTGCTTGGGGATGGAATGTTCTGAATATGTCTGTGAAGTCCATTTGGTCCAGTGTGTCATTTAAAGTCTTTATTTCCTTGTTGATCTTTTGCTTAGATGATCTGTCCATTTCAGTCAGGGGGGTGTTAAAGTCCCCCACTATTATTGTATTGTTGTCAATGTGTTTCTTTGCTTTTGTTATTAATTGCCTTATATAATTGGCTGCTCCCATGTTCGGGGCATAGATCTTTACAATTGTTAGATCTTCTTGTTGGATAGACCCTTTAAGTAGGATATAGTGTCCTTCCTCATCGCTTATTACAGTCTTTGTTTTAAAATCTAGTTTGTCTGATAGAAGGATTGCCACCCCAGCTTTCTTTTGGTGTCCATTAGCATGGTAAATGGTTTTCCACCCCCTCACTTTCAATCTGGGGGTGTCTTTGGGTCTAAAATGAGTCTCTTGCAGACAGCATATTGATGGGTCTTGTTTTTTAATCCAATCTGATAGCCTGTGTCTTTTGATTGGGGCATTTACGCCATTTGCATTCAGGGTAACTATTGAAAAGTATGAATTTAGTGCCATTGTATTACCTGTAAGGTGACTGTTAACTCTCTCTTGTCTGTGTTCGTTTCTGCTCTTTGCTGCTTTTAGGTTCTCTCTTTGCTTAGAGGACCCCTCTCAATATTTCTTGGAGGGGTGGTTTTGTGTTTGCAAATTCCTTTAGTTTTTGTTTGTTCTGGAAGCTTTTTATCTCTCCTTCTATTTTCAATGATAGCCTAGCTGGATATAGTATTCTTGGCTGCATATTTTTCTCGTTTAGTGCTCTGAAGATATCTTGCCAGTCCTTTCTGGCCTGCCAGGTCTCTGTGGATAGGTCTGTTGCCAATCTAATGTTTCTACCATTGTAGGTTACATATCTCTTCTCCGGAGCTGCTTTCAGGATTTTCTCTTTGTCTCTGAGACTCGTAAGTTTTACTATTAGATGTCGGGTGTTGACCTATTATTATTGATTTTGAGAGGGGTTCTCTGTGCCTCCTGGATTTTAATGCCTGTTTCCTTCCTCACATTAGGGAAGTTCTCTGTTATAATTTGCTCCAATATACCTTCTGCCCCTCTCTCTCTCTCTTCTTCTTCTGGGATCCCAATTATTCTAATGTTGTTTCGTCTTATCGTATCACTTATCTCTCGAATTCTGCCCTCGTGATCCTGTAGTTGTTTCTCTCTCTTTTTCTCAGCCTCTTTATTTTCCATCATTTGGTCTTCTATATCGCTGATTCTCTCTTCTGCCTCATTTATCCTAGCATTTAGTGCCCCCATTTTTGATTGCACCTCATCAATAGCCTTTTTGATTTCGATTTGGTTAGATTTTAGTTCTTTTATTTCTCCAGAAAGGGTTTCTCTAATAACTTCCACGCTTTTTTCAAGCCCAGCTAGTATCTTTAAAGTCATGATTCTGAACTCTAGGTCCGACATCGTACTAATGTCCGTATTGAGTAGGTCCCTGGCTGACGGTACTACCTCTTGTTCTTTTTGCTGAGGTGATTTCTTTCGTCTTGTCATTTTCTCCAGAGGAGAATAGATGAATGAGAGAACAAAATCCTAACAGGTTTACAACGTCCCCAGCAAATATACTGTATACAAATCAGAAAAGACCTGAAACCAGGGGAAAAGAAAGGGAAAGAAAGAAAAACGAAAGAGAAAAAGAAAAAAAAGGATAAAAACAAAAACAAAACAATACAAAAAAGGCAGAATATGATCAAATATGATCAGGCTAGTGCATAGATCAGTGCCGCACACTAGATTTTGGGCGTATTTTGGTCTGTTAGAAAAAGGTGCCTCCTAAAATTTTAAAGGAAGAAAGACATATATGTACAAAATAATGGTTGATACAATGAAGGGATGGAAGATGACTGTAAAGATGAAAATTATAAAAGATTTTATAAAAGGACTTGGTAAGATAAGTTGTTTGAAAAAAGAAAGAAGATTTAAGAAAAAAAAAGGAAAAAGGGAGAGAATGTGATCAGGCAGGAGACTAGAACAAAGCCATACACTAGTGATTTAGGGTATATTTTGATCTGTTAGAAGAAACTGTACCTCAAAATTTTAAAGAGAGAACAACTTATATATATATATATATGCCAAAAATAAGGGTAACTACTATGAAGGGATAAAATATGACTCTAAAAATGAAAAATAAAAAATGTTTGTTTTTTTTTTTAAAAAAGGGATTTATAAGATGTTGGTTGAAAAAGGGAAAAAGAAAAAAAAACAATCAACAAAAATTAACTTTGATGAAATAATGAATCATGGTTAAAAAAAAAAAAAAGCCATGAATCTATGTGCAGTGTTCCCCTAGCGCTGGAGTTCTCCTATTCTCCTTGATCGATCAACTTGGTCTTGCCTTGCTGGCTGTTTGTGCTGATCTTCTGGGGGAGGGGCCTGTTGCTGTGGTTTCCAAATGTCTTTGCCGGAGGCGGAATTGCCCCGCCCTTGTCAGTCCGGGCTAAGGAAGCTGCTCCGCTTTGCTCTCAGGAGCTTTTGTTCCCTGCAAGCTCTCGGTACAGCCTTGGAGGACCAGGGCAGAAATGGTGGCCTCCCAATCTCCCCTCGGAGGAGCTGAGAACCTGGGGCCCCGCTCCTCAGTGTGCCCCCAGAGAAAAGCAGTCACTTCCGTGTCCCCGTTCTCCGGCCGCACTCCGTGCTCACCCGGCCTGTGACCGAGCGTTGCTATCTATGGCACCCGACCCCGCACGGAGTCTCCAAACCCAGCAGATCCCTGCAGTGCGCTCCCGCACCGCTCCTCCCCGGGAAGGAAGGGGAGTCTCCCCGGATCTGCTGCTTGTTGGGTCCCTGCTGGGGGAGCCGTGCTCCGACTGGGCCGCAGATCACAGTTTATGGCAACCCCGAGCTGAGAGCCCACGACTCTGCTCCGTCTCTGCAGCCGGCTTCCCCGCGAGCATGCAAGTCTTACTGCTCGCTTAGCAAGGAAAGAAACAGTAGTGTAGGGGAACCGTGTGTACATAGCCTCACTGTTGCGAGGAGTGGGAACACTTGTTGTGCCTGTGCGTAAGAGCCTGACTGACAATTCCCTTAAGTTACTGGGCGAGAGAAACGGATTCATGCAGCTGCACCTCTCCCACCAGCTCTCAGTATCAGAATGGTAGCACTCCTCCGGCCTGTGTGCCTGCAGGCCTAAGTTTCAGGCCCCTCCCTGGAATACACTACACTGGAGAAACCGCGCTTTAGCTCCCGCCAGTCCCTAGCGGAGAGGAAGCTGTATGGTGTGCGCTGTGCTTGAGAGCCCGGCGAACGTCTTCCCTACGTAAAACCGGGGGAAAGAAATGCCGTTGCCGGAGACGCCTCTCGGCTCACCTCTTTTCCTGGAGCTAGTACCTTTACCCCGGTGCGCGTGCAGGCCCAAAGCCAAAAACCTCACTCGAGGGAACCGCACTGTAGAGAATCCGGGCTTCGGCCAGACTAGGCCTTCCTGAGGGTGGAAGACTTTTGCTATGAGCATGCGTGCGAGCACTGCCAGCGAGTCCAAAACCATTTTCTGAGGGAGACTGAGGCCGCGGCAGAAGGGAGAACAAAACTCCCCACTTGTTTCCTGAAGGCAGCCCAGCAGCCGCCCCCTTGGACATGCAAGTCTCACTGCTCACGTACCAAAGCAAAGAAACAGTACTGTAGGGGAACCTTGTTGTAGGTAGACTCCCTGTTGCGCGAGTGGGAACACTTGGAGTGCCTGTGCGTAAGAGCCTGGCCGAATAGTCCCTTAAGTTCCTGGGCGAGAGAAACGGATTCGTGCAGCCGCAACTCTCCCACCAGCTCTCAGTATCAGAATGGTAGCACTCCTCCGCCCTGTGTGCGTGCAGGCCTAAGAGGCAGGCCCCTCCTTGGAAGGCACAGCACTGTGGAGAACCCGCGTTAGTTCCCGCCAGTCCCTAGCGGAGAGGACGCTGTATGGTGTGCGCTGTGCTTCAGAGCCCGGCGAACGGCTTCCCTATGTAAAAGCGAGGGAAAGAAAGGCCTGTGCCGGAGACACCTCTCGGCTGAGCTCTTGTTCCTGGGGCTAGTATCGTGCTCCGTTGTGCGAGCAGACCAAAAGCCAACCACCTAAATCCAGGGAACTGCACTGTGTGGAATCCAGGCTTCGGGCAGACTAGGCCTTCCTGAGGGTGGAAACCTTTTGCAGTGTGAATGCGGGCGAGCACTGCCAGCGAGTCCAAAACCATTTTGCGAAGGAGACTGAGGCCGCGGCAGAAGTGAGAACTCAACTCCCCACTTGTTTCCTGAAGCCAGCCAGGCGGCCGCCCCCTTGAGCATGCATGTCTCACTGCTTGTGGACCAACGCAAAGAAACAGTAGGGTAGGTGACCGTGTTGTACAGAGCCTCACTGTTCCGGAGAGGGGAAACACTTGGAGTGTGTGTGCATGAGACCCTGGGAGACGAGTCCCATACGTTACTGGGCGAGAGAAACGAACTCGTGCAGCCGCACCTCTCCCACCAGCTCTCAGTGGCAGAATGCAAGCACTCCTCAGGCATGTGTGCGAGCAGGCCTAAGTAGCAGGCCCCTCCCTGGAAGGCACAACACTGTGGTGAAAGCGCACGGTAGCTCCCGCCAGGCACCGGCGGGGAGGACGCTGTATGGTGTGCGCTGTGCCTGAGAGCCCGGCGAGCATCTTCCCTATGTAAAACCGGGGGAAAGAAAGGCCAGTGCCGGAGAGGCCTCTCGGCTGAGCTCTTTTCCTGGAGCTAGTACCTTTATCCCGGTGGGCGTGCAGGCCAAAAGCCAAAAACCTCACTCGAGGAAACCGCATTGTAGAGAATCCGGGCTTCGGCCAGACTAGGCCTTCCTCTGGTTGGAAGCCTTTTGCTGTGTGCATGCTTATGAGCTCCGCCCCGGAGTCCAAAACCATTTTCGGAGGGAGACTGAGGCCGCGGCAGAAGGGAGAACACAACTCCCCACTTGTTTCCTGAAGCCAGCCCAGCGGCCGCCCGCTTGGGCATGCAAGTCTCACTGCTCGCGTACCAAGGAAAGAAACAGTAGTGTAGGGGAACCGTGTGTACATAGCCTCACTGTTGCGGGGAGTGGGAACACTTGGAGTGCCTGTGCGTAAGAGCCTGACTGACAATTCCCTTAAGTTACTGTGCAAGGGAAATGGATTCGTGCAGCCGCCCCTCTCCCACCAGCTCTCAGTAGCAGAATGGTAGCACTCCTCCGGCATGTGTGCCTGCAGGCCTAAGTTGCAGGCCCCTCTCTGGAATGCACTACACTGGAGAAACCGCGCTATAGCTCCCGCAAGTCCGTAGCGGAGAGGAAGCTGTATGGTGTGCGCTGTGCTTGAGAGCCCGGCGAACGTCTTCCCTACGTAAAACCGGGAGAAAGAAAGGCCGTTGGCGGAGAAGTCTCTCGGCTAAGCTCTTGTTCCTGGAGCTAGTACCTTTACCCCGGTGTGCGTGCAGGCCAAAACCCAAAAACCTCACTGGAGGGAACCGCACTGTAGAGAATCCGGACTTCGGGCAGACTAGGCCTTCCTGAGGGTGGAAGCCTTCTGCTGTGTGCATGCGTATGAGCTCCACCAGGGAATCTAAAACCATTTTCTGAGGGAGACTGAGGCCGCAGAAGAAGGGAGAACAAAACACCCCACTTGTTTCCTGCTACTGGCCCTGCGTCTAACCCCTTGTGCATGCATGTCTCACTGCTCCCAAACCAACGTAAGAAATGCAGGGTAGGGGACCGTGTTGTAGAGAGTCTCACTGTTACGGAAGGTGGAAACACTGGGAGTGTGTGTACGTGAGAGCCTGGGAGACGAGTCCCCTAAGTTACTGGGCGAGAGAAAAGGATTAGTTGCAGCGGCACCTCTCCAACCAGCTCTCAGTGGCAGAATGCTAGCACTCCTCAGGCATGTGTGCGTGCAGGCCTAAGTATCAGGCCCCTCCCTGGAAGGCACAAAACTGCGGTGAAAGCGCGCTTCAGCTCAGGCCTGTCCCCGGCGTGGAGGACGCTGTAAGGTTTCCTCTGTACTTGAGAGCCCGGCGAACGGCTTCCCTATGTAAAACCGAGAGGGAAAGAAAGGCCGGTGCCTGAGACGCCTCTCGGCTCAGCTCTTGTTCCTGGGGCTAGTACCGTTGCCCCGGTGTGCTTGAAGGACAAAAGCCAACCACCTAACTCGAGGGAATCACACTATAGAGAATCCGGGCTTCGGCTGGACTAGGCCTTCCTGAGGGTGGAAAGCTTCTGCTGAGAGCATGCATGCGAGCACTGCCAGCGAGTCCAAAACCATTTTCCCAGGGAGACTGAGGCCGCGGCAGAAGGGAGAACACAACTGCCCATTTGTTTCCTGAAGCCAGCCCAGCAGCCGACCCCTAGGGCATGCAAGTCTCACGCTCGCTTACCAACGCAATGAAACAGTACTGTAGGGGAACCGTGTATACAGAGCCTCACTGTTGCGCGCAGTGGGAACTCTTGGAGTGCCTGTACGTAAGAGCCTGGCTGAAGAGTCCCTTCAGTTCCTGGGCGAGAGAAACGGATTCGTGCAGCCGCACCTCTCCCACCAGCTCTCAGTATCAGAATGGTAGCACTCCTCCGGCCTGTGTGCGTGCAGGCCTAAGTTGCAGGCCCCTCCCTGGAAGGCAGTACACTGTGGAGAAACCGCGCTTTAGCTGCCGCCGTTCCCTAGCGGAGAGGAAGCTGTAGGGTGTGCGATGTGCCTAGAGCCCGGCGAACGTCTTCCCTAGGTAAAACCGGGGGAAACAAGGGCCGGTGCCGGAGACGCGTCTCGGCTCAGCTCTTGTTCATGGAGCTAGTATCTTTACCCCGGTGTGCGTGCAGGCCGAAAGCCAAAAACCTCACACGAGGGAACCGCACTGTAGAGAATCCAGGCTTCGGCCAGACTAGGCCTTCCTGAGGGTGGAAGCCTTCTGCTGTGTGCATGCGTATGAGCTCCGCCACGGAGTACAAAACCATTTTCTGAGGGAGACGGAGGCCGCGGCAGAAGTGAGAACAAAGCTCCCCACTTGTTTCCTGCTAGTGGCCCTGCGTCCAACCCCTTGTGCATGCATGTCTCACTGCTCCCATACCAACGTAAGAAAAGTAGGGTAGGGGACCGTGTTGTAGAGAGTCTCACTGTTACGGAGGGTGGAAACACTTGGAGTGTGTGTACGTGAGAGCCTGGGAGACGAGTCCCCTAAGTTACTGGGGGAGAGAAAAGGATTAGTTTCAACGGCACCTCTCCAAACAGCTCTCAGTATTAGAATGATAGCATTCCTCCGGCATGTGTGCGAGCAGGCCTAAGAGGCAGGCCCCTCCTTGGAAGGCACAGCACTGTGGAGAACCCGCGTTAGCTCCCGCCGATCCCTAGCGGAGAGGACGCTGTATGGTGTGCGCTGTGCTTCAGAGCCCGGCGAACGGCTTCCCTATGTAAAAGCGAGGGAAAGAAAGGCCTGTGCCGGAGACACCTCTCGGCTGAGCTCTTGTTCCTGGGCTACTATCGTGCTCCATTGTGCGAGCAGACCAAAAGCCAACCACCTAAATCCAGGGAACTGCACTGTGTGGAATCCAGGCTTCGGCCAGACTAGGCCTTCCTGAGGGTGGAAACCTCTTGCAGTGTGAATGCGGGCGAGCACTGCCAGCGAGTCCAAAACCATTTTGTGAGGAAGACTGAGGCCTCGGCAGAAGTGAGAACTCAACTCCCCACTTTTTTCCTGAAGCCAGCCAGACGGCCGCCCCCTTGAGCATGCATGTCTCACTGCTTGCCGACCAAGGCAAAGAGACAGTGGGGTAGGGGACCGTGTTGTAGAGAGCCTGACTGTTAGGGAGGGTGGAAACACTTGGAGTGTGTGTACGTGAGAGCCTAGGAGACGAGTCCCCTAAGTTACTGGGCGAGAGAAAAGGATTAGTTGCAGCGGCACCTCTCCCACCAGCTCTCAGTATCAGAATGGTAGCACTCCTCCGGCATGTGTGTGTGCAGACCTAAGTGGCAGGCCCCTCCTTGGAAGGCACAACACTGTGGAGAAACCGCGCTTTAGCTCCTGCCGGTCCCTAGCGGAGAGGACGCTATATGGTGTGCGCTGTGCTTGAGAGCCCGGCGATCGGCTTCCCTATGTATAAGCGAGGGAAAGAAAGGCCGGTGCCCGAGACGCCTCTCGGCTCAGCTCTTGTTCCTGGAGCTAGTACCGTTACCCTGGTGTGCTTGCAGGCCGAGGGCCAACCTCCCAATTCGAGGGAACCACACTGTAGAAATTCCTTACTTCGGCCAGACTAGGCCTTCCTGAGGGAGGTAACCCTTTGCAGTGTGAATGCGGGCGAGCACTGCCAGCGAGTCCAAAACCGTTTTACGAGGGAGACTGAGGCCGCGACCGAAGTGAGAACTCAACTCCCCATTTGTTTCCTGAAGCCAGCCCGGCAGCCGCCCCCTTGAGCATGCAAGTCTCACTGTTCGCGTCCCAACGCAAGGAAACAGTAGGCTGGGGGACCGTGTTGTAGAGAGCCTCACTGTTCCGGAGAGTGGAAACACTTCGAGTGCGTGTGCGTGAGAGCCTGGGAGACGAGTGTCCTACGTTACTGGGCGAGAGAAACGAACTCGTGCAGCCGCACCTCTCCCACCAGCTCTCAGTGGCAGAATGCTAGCACTCCTCAGGCATGCGTTCGTGCAGGCCTAAGTATCAGGGCCCTCCCTGGAAGGCACAAAACTGTGGTGAAAGCGCGCTTCAGCTCCGGCCGGTCCCCGGCGGGGAGGACGCGGTAAGGTTTCCTCTGTACTTGAGAGCCCGGCGAACGGCATCCCTATGTAAAACCGAGGGAAAGAAAGGCCGGTGCCTGAGACGCCTCTCGGCTCAGCTCTTGTTCCTGGGCTAGTACCGTTGCCCCGGTGTGCTTGAAGGACAAAAGCCAACCACCTAACTCGAGGGAATCACACTATAGAGAATCCGGGCTTCGGCTGGACTAGGCCTTCCTGAGGGTGGAAAGCTTCTGCTGAGAGCATGCATGCGAGCACTGCCAGCGAGTCCAAAACCATTTTCCCAGGGAGACTGAGGCCGCGGCAGAAGGGAGAACACAACTGCCCATTTGTTTCCTGAAGCCAGCCCAGCAGCCGACCCCTAGGGCATGCAAGTCTCACGCTCGCTTACCAACGCAATGAAACCGTACTGTAGGGGAACCGTGTATACAGAGCCTCACTGTTGCGTGGAGTGGGAACTCTTGGAGTGCCTGTACGTAAGAGCCTGGCTGAAGAGTCCCTTCAGTTCCTGGGCGAGAGAAACGGATTCGTGCAGCCGCACCTCTCCCACCAGCTCTCAGTATCAGAATGGTAGCACTCCTCCGGCCTGTGTGCGTGGAGGCCTAAGTTGCAGGCCCCTCCCTGGAAGGCAGTACACTGTGGAGAAACCGCGCTTTAGCTGCGGCCGTTCCCTAGCGGAGAGGAAGCTGTAGGGTGTGCGATGTGCCTAGAGCCCGGCGAACGTCTTCCCTACGTAAAACCGGGGGAAACAAAGGCCGGTGCCGGAGACGCGTCTCGGCTCAGCTCTTGTTCCTGGAACTAGCACTTTTACCACGGTGTGCGTGCAGTCGAAAAGCCAAAAACCTCATTGGAGGGAAGCGCACTGTAGAGAAACCGGGCTTCGGGCAGAGTAGGCCTTCCTGAGGGTGGCAGCCTTTTGCTGTGATTATACCTGCTTGCACTGCCAGCGCGTCCAAAACCATTTTCTGAGGGAGACTGAGGCCACGGCAGAAGGGAGAACACAACTCCCCACTTCTTTCCTGAAGGCGGTCCTGCGACCGTCCCCTTGAGCATGCATGTCTTTTTTTTTAATTTTTTATTGTTATGTTAATCACCATATATTACATCATTAGTTTTTGGTGCAGTGTTCCATGATTCATTGTTTGTTCATAACACCCAGTGCTCCATGCAGAACGTGCCCTCCTCAATACCCATCACCAGGCTCACCCCTCCTCCTACCCCCCTCCCCTCTAGAACCGTCAGTTTGTTTCTCAGAGTCCATCATCTCTCATGGTTCGTCTCCCCCTCTGACATACTCCCCTTTTCTTCCTCTCCTGTTATCTTCTTCTTTTTCTTTTTTCTTAAAATATGTTGCGTTATTTGTTTCAGAAGTACAGAACTGTGATTCAACAGTCTGGCACAATTCACAGCGCTCACCGTAGCACATACCCTCCCCAATGTCTATCACCCAGCCACCCCATCCCTCCCACCCCCAACCACTCCAGTAACACTCAGTTTCTTTCCCGAGATGAAGAATTCCTCATATCAGTGAGGTCATATGATACATGTCTTTCTCTGATTGACTTATTTCACTCAGCATAACACCCTCCAGTTCCATCCACGTCGTTGCAAATGGCAAGATCTCATTCCTTTTGATGGCTGCATAATATTCCATTGTGTATATACACCACATCTTCTTTATCCATTCATCTTTCGATGGGCATCTTGGCTCTTTCCACCGTTTGGCTATGGTGGACATTGCTGCTATAAACATTGGGGTACACGTACCCCTTCGGGTCCCTACATTTGTATCTTTGTGGTAAATACCCAGTAGTGCAACTGCTGGATCGAACGGTAGCTCTAATTTCAACTGTTTGAGGAACCTCCATACTGTTTTCCAGAGGGGTTGCACTAGCTTGCATTCCCACCAACAGTGTAGGAGGGTTCCCCTTTCTCCACATCCCCGCCAACATCTGTCGTTCCCTGACTTGTTAATTTCAGCCATTCTGACGGGTGTGAGGTGGTATCTCATGGAGGTTTTGATTTGGATTTCCCTGATGCCGAGCGATGTGGAGCACTTTTTCATGTGCCTGTTGGCCATTTGGATGTCTTCTTTGGAGACATGTCTGTTCATGTCTTCTGCCCATTTCTTGATTGAATTATTTCTTCTTTGGGTGTTGAGTTTGATCAGTTCTTTATAGATTTTGGATACTAGCCCTTTATCTGATAGGTCAGTTGCAAATATTTTCTCCCATTCTGTCGGTTGTCTTTTGGTTTTGTGGACTGTTTCTTTTGCTGTGCAAAAGCTTTTTATCTTGATGAAATCCCAAGAGTTCATTTTTGCCCTGGCTTCCCGTGCCTTTGGCGATGTTTCTAGGAAGAAGTTGCTGCGGCTAAGGTCGAAAAGGTTGCTACCTGTGTTCTCCTTTAGGATTTTGATGGACTCCTGTGTCACGTTTAGGTCTTTCAACCGTTTGGAGTCTATTTTTGTGTGTGGTGTAAGGAAATGGTCCAGTTTCATTCTTCTGCATGTGGCTGTCCAATTTTCCCAACACCATTTGTTGAAGAGACTGTCTTTTTGCCATTGGACATTCTTTCCTGCTTTGTCAAAGATAAGTTGACCATAGAGTTGAGGGTCCATTTCTGGGCTCTCGATTCTGTTCCATTGATCTATGTGTCTGTTTTTGTGCCAGTACCATACTGTCTTGATGATGACAGGTTTGTCATAGAGCTGAAAGTCCGGAATTGTGAAGCCGCCAGCTTTGCTTTTCTTTTTCATTAGTCCTCTGGCTATTCTGGGTCTCTTCTGGTTCCATACAAATTTGAGGATTATTTCTTCCATTTCTTTGAGAAAAGTGGATGGTATTTTGATGGGGATTGCATTGAATGTGTAGATTGCTCTAGGTAGCATTGACATCTTCAGAATGTTGATTCTCCCAATCCATGAGCACGGAACGTTGTTCCATTTCTTTGTGTCTTCTTCCATTTCTTTCATGAGTATTTTATAGTTTTCTGAGTACAGATCCTTTGCCTCTTTGGTTAGATTTCTTCCTAGGGATCTAATGGTTTTGGGTGCAATTGTAAATGGGATCGACTCCTTGATTTGTCTCTCTTCTGTCTTGTTGTTGGTGTAGAGGAATGCCACCGATTTCTGTGCACTGATTTTGTATCCTGCTACTTTACTGAATTCCTGTATGAGTTCTAGCAGTTTTGCGGTGGAGTCTTTTGGGTTTTCCACATACAGTATCTTATCATCTGCAAAGAGTGAGAGGTTTGACTTCCTCTTTGCCGTTTTGGATGCCTTTGATTTCTTTTTGTTGTCTGATTGCTGTGGCTAGGACTTCTAATACTACGTTGAATAGCAGTGGTGAGAGTGGACATCCCTGCCGCGTTCCTGACTTTATGGGAAAAGCTCTCGGCCTTTCCCCATTGAGAATGATATTCGCTGTCGGTTTTTCATAGATGGCTTTTATGATATTGAGGTATGTACCCTCTATCCCTATACTGTGAAGAGTTTTGATCAAGAAAGGATGTTGTACTTTGTCAAATGCTTTTTCTGCATCTATTGAGAGGATCATATGATTCTTGCTCTTTCTTCTGTTAATGTATTGTATCACGTTGATTGATTTGCGGATGGTGAACCAGCCTTGCAGCCCAGGAATAAATCCCACTTGGTCCTGGTGAATAATCCTTTTAATGTACTGTTGGAACCCATTGGCTAGTTTTTTTTGTGTGTGTGTGAGAATTTTTGCTTCCATGTTCATCAAGGATATTGGTCTGTCATTCTCTTTTTTGATGGGGTCTTTGTCTGGTTTTGGGATCAAGGTAATGCTGGCCTCATAAAATGAGTTTGGAAGTTTCCCTTCCATTTCTATTTTTTGGAACAGTTTCAGGAGAATAGGTAGTAATTCTTCTTGAAATGGCTGATAGAATTCCCCTGGGAAGCCATCTGGCCCTGGGCTTTTGTTTCTTGGGAGATTTTTGATGACTGTTTCAATTTCCTTAGTGGTTATAGGTCTGTTCAGGTTTTCTATTTCTTCCTGGTTCAATTTTGGTAGTTGATACATCTCTAGGAATGCACCCATTTCTTCCAGGTTATCTAATTTGCTGGCATAGAGTTGCTCATAATATGTTCTTATCATTGTTTGTATTTCTTTGGTGTTGGTTGTGATCTCTCCTCTTTCCTTCATGATTTTGTTGATTTGGGTCATTTCTCTTTTCTTCTTGATAAGTCTGGCCAGGGGTTTATCAATCTTGTTCATTCTTTCCAAGAACCAGCTCCTAGTTTCGTGGATCTGTTCTACTGTTCTTTTGGTTTCTAGTTCATTGATTTCTGCTCTGATCTTTATGATTTCTCTTCTCCTGCTGGGTTTAGGCTTTATTTGCTGTTCTTTCTCCAGCTCCTTTAGGTGTAGGGTTAGGTTGTGTATTTGAGACCTTTCTTGTTTCTTGAGAAAGGCTTGTATTGCTATATACTTTCCTCTCAGGACTGCCTTTGTTGTATCCCAAAGATTTTGAACCGTTGTGTTTTCATTTTCATTGGTTTCCATGAAATTTTTTAATTCTTCTTTAATTTCCTGGTTGACCCATTCATTCTTTAGTAGGATGCTCTTTAGCCTCCATGTATTTGAGTTCTTTCCGACTTTCCTCTTGTGGTTGAGTTCTAGTTTCAAAGCATTGTGGTCTGAAAATATGCAGGGAATGATCCCAATCTTTTGGTACCGATTGAGACCTGATTTGTGACCTGGGATGTGATCAGTTCTGGAGAATGTTCCATGGGCACTAGAGAAGAATGTGTATTCCTTTGCTTGGGGATGGAATGTTCTGAATATGTCTGTGAAGTCCATTTGGTCCAGTGTGTCATTTAAAGTCTTTATTTCCTTGTTGATCTTTTGCTTAGATGATCTGTCCATTTCAGTCAGGGGGGTGTTAAAGTCCCCCACTATTATTGTATTGTTGTCAATGTGTTTCTTTGCTTTTGTTATTAATTGCCTTATATAATTGGCTGCTCCCATGTTCGGGGCATAGATCTTTACAATTGTTAGATCTTCTTGTTGGATAGACCCTTTAAGTAGGATATAGTGTCCTTCGTCATCTCTTATTACAGTCTTTGTTTTAAAATCTAGTTTGTCTGATAGAAGGATTGCCACCCCAGCTTTCTTTTGGTGTCCATTAGCATGGTAAATGGTTTTCCACCCCCTCACTTTTAATGTGGGGGTGTCTTTGGCTCTAAAATGAGTCTCTTGCAGACAGCATATTGATGGGTCTGGTTTTTTTTTTTAATTTTTTATTGTTATGTTAATCACCATATATTGCATCATTAGTTTTTGGTGCAGTGTTCCATGATTCATTGTTTGTTCATAACACCCAGTGCTCCATGCAGAACGTGCCCTCCTCAATACCCATCACCAGGCTCACCCCTCCTCCTACCCCCCTCCCCTCTAGAACCCTCAGTTTGTTTCTCAGAGTCCATCATCTCTCATGGTTCGTCTCCCCCTCTGACATACTCCCCTTTTCTTCCTCTCCTGTTATCTTCTTCTTTTCCTTTTTTCTTAAAATATGTTGCGTTATTTCTTTCAGAAGTACAGAACTGTGATTCAACAGTCTGGCACAATTCACAGCACTCACCGTAGCACATACCCTCCCCAATGTCTATCACCCAGCCACCCCATCCCTCCCACCCCCAACCACTCCAGTAACACTCAGTTTCTTTCCCGAGATGAAGAATTCCTCATATCAGTGAGGTCATATGATACATGTCTTTCTCTGATTGACTTATTTCACTCAGCATAACACCCTCCAGTTCAATCCACGTCGTTGCAAATGGCAAGATCTCATTCCTTTTGATGGCTGCATAATATTCCATTGTGTATATACACCACATCTTCTTTATCCATTCATCTGTCGATGGGCATCTTGGCTCTTTCCACCGTTTGGCTATGGTGGACATTGCTGCTATAAACATTGGGGTACACGTACCCCTTCGGGTCCCTACATTTGTATCTTTGTGGTAAATACCCAGTAGTGCAACTGCTGGATCGAACGGTAGCTCTAATTTCAACTGTTTGAGGAACCTCCATACTGTTTTCCAGAGGGGTTGCACTAGCTTGCATTCCCACCAACAGTGTAGGAGGGTTCCCCTTTCTCCACATCCCCGCCAACATCTGTCGTTCCCTGACTTGTTAATTTCAGCCATTCTGACGGGTGTGAGGTGGTATCTCATGGAGGTTTTGATTTGGATTTCCCTGATGCCGAGCGATGTGGAGCACTTTTTCATGTGCCTGTTGGCCATTTGGATGTCTTCTTTGGAGACATGTCTGTTCATGTCTTCTGCCCATTTCTTGATTGAATTATTTCTTCTTTGGGTGTTGAGTTTGATCAGTTCTTTATAGATTTTGGATACTAGCCCTTTATCTGATAGGTCAGTTGCAAATATTTTCTCCCATTCTGTCGGTTGTCTTTTGGTTTTGTGGACTGTTTCTTTTGCTGTGCAAAAGCTTTTTATCTTGATGAAATCCCAAGAGTTCATTTTTGCCCTGGCTTCCCGTGCCTTTGGCGATGTTTCTAGGAAGAAGTTGCTGCGGCTAAGGTCGAAAAGGTTGCTACCTGTGTTCTCCTTTAGGATTTTGATGGACTCCTGTGTCACGTTTAGGTCTTTCAACCGTTTGGAGTCTATTTTTGTGTGTGGTGTAAGGAAATGGTCCAGTTTCATTCTTCTGCATGTGGCTGTCCAATTTTCCCAACACCATTTGTTGAAGAGACTGTCTTTTTGCCATTGGACATTCTTTCCTGCTTTGTCAAAGATAAGTTGACCATAGAGTTGAGGGTCCATTTCTGGGCTCTCGATTCTGTTCCATTGATCTATGTGTCTGTTTTTGTGCCAGTACCATACTGTCTTGAAGATGACAGCTTTGTCATAGAGCTGGAAGTCGGGAATTGTGATGCCGCCAGCTTTGCTTTTCTTTTTCAGGAGTCCTCTGGCTATTCTGGGTCTCTTCTGGTTCCATACAAATTTGAGGATTATTTCTTCCATTTCTTTGAGAAAAGTGGATGGTATTTTGATGGGGATTGCATTGAATGTGTAGATTACTCTAGGTAGCATTGACATCTTCACAATGTTGATTCTCCCAATCCATGAGCACGGAACGTTGTTCCATTTCTTTGTGTCTTCTTCCATTTCTTTCATGAGTATTTTATAGTTTTCTGAGTACAGATCCTTTGCCTCTTTGGTTAGATTTCTTCCTAGGGATCTAATGGTTTTGGGTGCAATTGTAAATGGGATCGACTCCTTGATTTGTCTCTCTTCTGTCTTGTTGTTGCTGTAGAGGAATGCCACCGATTTCTGTGCACTGATTTTGTATCCTGCTACTTTACTGAATTCCTGTATGAGTTCTAGCAGTTTTGCGGTGGAGTCTTTTGGGTTTTCCACATACAGTATCTTATCATCTGCAAAGAGTGAGAGGTTTGACTTCCTCTTTGCCGTTTTGGATGCCTTTGATTTCTTTTTGTTGTCTGATTGCTGTGGCTAGGACTTCTAATACTACGTTGAATAGCACTGGTGAGAGTGGACATCCCTGCCGCGTTCCTGACTTTATGGGAAAAGCTCTCGGCCTTTCCCCATTGAGAATGATATTCGCTGTCGGTTTTTCATAGATGGCTTTTATGATATTGAGGTATGTACCCTCTATCCCTATACTGTGAAGAGTTTTGATCAAGAAAGGATGTTGTACTTTGTCAAATGCTTTTTCTGCATCTATTGAGAGGATCATATGATTCTTGCTCTTTCTTCTGTTAATGTATTGTATCACGTTGATTGATTTGCGGATGGTGAACCAGCCTTGCAGCCCAGGAATAAATCCCACTTGGTCCTGGTGAATAATCCTTTTAATGTACTGTTGGAACCCATTGGCTAGTTTTTTTTGTGTGTGTGTGAGAATTTTTGCTTCCATGTTCATCAAGGATATTGGTCTGTAATTCTCTTTTTTGATGGGGTCTTTGTCTGGTTTTGGGATCAAGGTAATGCTGGCCTCATAAAATGAGTTTGGAAGTTTCCCTTCCATTTCTATTTTTTGGAACAGTTTCAGGAGAATAGGTAGTAATTCTTCTTGAAATGGCTGATAGAATTCCCCTGGGAAGCCATCTGGCCCTGGGCTTTTGTTTCTTGGGAGATTTTTGATGACTGTTTCAATTTCCTTAGTGGTTATAGGTCTGTTCAGGTTTTCTATTTCTTCCTGGTTCAATTTTGGTAGTTGATACATCTCTAGGAATGCACCCATTTCTTCCAGGTTATCTAATTTGCTGGCATAGAGTTGCTCATAATATGTTCTTATCATTGTTTGTATTTCTTTGGTGTTGGTTGTGATCTCTCCTCTTTCCTTCATGATTTTGTTGATTTGGGTCATTTCTCTTTTCTTCTTGATAAGTCTGGCCAGGGGTTTATCAATCTTGTTCATTCTTTCCAAGAACCAGCTCCTAGTTTCGTGGATCTGTTCTACTGTTCTTTTGGTTTCTAGTTCATTGATTTGTGCTCTGATCTTTATCATTTCTCTTCTCCTGCTGGGTTTAGGCTTCATTTGCTGTTCTTTTCCAGCTCCTTTAGGTGTAGGGTTAGTTTGTGTATTTGAGACCTTTCTTGTTTCTTGAGAAAGGCTTGTATTGCTATATACTTTCCTCTCAGGACTGCCTTTGTTGTATCCCAAAGATTTTGAACCGTTGTGTTTTCATTTTCATTGGTTTCCATGAAATTTTTTAATTCTTCTTTAATTTCCTGGTTGACCCATTCATTCTTTAGTAGGATGCTCTTTAGCCTCCATGTATTTGAGTTCTTTCCGACTTTCCTCTTGTGGTTGAGTTCTAGTTTCAAAGCATTGTGGTCTGAAAATATGCAGGGAATGATCCCAATCTTTTGGTACCGATTGAGACCTGATTTGTGACCTGGGATGTGATCAGTTCTGGAGAATGTTCCATGGGCACTAGAGAAGAATGTGTATTCCTTTGCTTGGGGATGGAATGTTCTGAATATGTCTGTGAAGTCCATTTGGTCCAGTGTGTCATTTAAAGTCTTTATTTCCTTGTTGATCTTTTGCTTAGATGATCTGTCCATTTCAGTCAGGGGGGTGTTAAAGTCCCCCACTATTATTGTATTGTTGTCAATGTGTTTCTTTGCTTTTGTTATTAATTGCCTTATATAATTGGCTGCTCCCATGTTCGGGGCATAGATCTTTACAATTGTTAGATCTTCTTGTTGGATAGACCCTTTAAGTAGGATATAGTGTCCTTCCTCATCGCTTATTACAGTCTTTGTTTTAAAATCTAGTTTGTCTGATAGAAGGATTGCCACCCCAGCTTTCTTTTGGTGTCCATTAGCATGGTAAATGGTTTTCCACCCCCTCACTTTCAATCTGGGGGTGTCTTTGGGTCTAAAATGAGTCTCTTGCAGACAGCATATTGATGGGTCTTGTTTTTTAATCCAATCTGATAGCCTGTGTCTTTTGATTGGGGCATTTACGCCATTTGCATTCAGGGTAACTATTGAAAAGTATGAATTTAGTGCCATTGTATTACCTGTAAGGTGACTGTTAACTCTCTCTTGTCTGTGTTCGTTTCTGCTCTTTGCTGCTTTTAGGTTCTCTCTTTGCTTAGAGGACCCCTCTCAATATTTCTTGGAGGGGTGGTTTTGTGTTTGCAAATTCCTTTAGTTTTTGTTTGTTCTGGAAGCTTTTTATCTCTCCTTCTATTTTCAATGATAGCCTAGCTGGATATAGTATTCTTGGCTGCATATTTTTCTCGTTTAGTGCTCTGAAGATATCTTGCCAGTCCTTTCTGGCCTGCCAGGTCTCTGTGGATAGGTCTGTTGCCAATCTAATGTTTCTACCATTGTAGGTTACATATCTCTTCTCCGGAGCTGCTTTCAGGATTTTCTCTTTGTCTCTGAGACTCGTAAGTTTTACTATTAGATGTCGGGTGTTGACCTATTATTATTGATTTTGAGAGGGGTTCTCTGTGCCTCCTGGATTTTAATGCCTGTTTCCTTCCTCACATTAGGGAAGTTCTCTGTTATAATTTGCTCCAATATACCTTCTGCCCCTCTCTCTCTCTCTTCTTCTTCTGGGATCCCAATTATTCTAATGTTGTTTCGTCTTATCGTATCACTTATCTCTCGAATTCTGCCCTCGTGATCCTGTAGTTGTTTCTCTCTCTTTTTCTCAGCCTCTTTATTTTCCATCATTTGGTCTTCTATATCGCTGATTCTCTCTTCTGCCTCATTTATCCTAGCATTTAGTGCCCCCATTTTTGATTGCACCTCATCAATAGCCTTTTTGATTTCGATTTGGTTAGATTTTAGTTCTTTTATTTCTCCAGAAAGGGTTTCTCTAATAACTTCCACGCTTTTTTCAAGCCCAGCTAGTATCTTTAAAGTCATGATTCTGAACTCTAGGTCCGACATCGTACTAATGTCCGTATTGAGTAGGTCCCTGGCTGACGGTACTACCTCTTGTTCTTTTTGCTGAGGTGATTTCTTTCGTCTTGTCATTTTCTCCAGAGGAGAATAGATGAATGAGAGAACAAAATCCTAACAGGTTTACAACGTCCCCAGCAAATATACTGTATACAAATCAGAAAAGACCTGAAACCAGGGGAAAAGAAAGGGAAAGAAAGAAAAACGAAAGAGAAAAAGAAAAAAAAGGATAAAAACAAAAACAAAACAATACAAAAAAGGCAGAATATGATCAAATATGATCAGGCTAGTGCATAGATCAGTGCCGCACACTAGATTTTGGGCGTATTTTGGTCTGTTAGAAAAAGGTGCCTCCTAAAATTTTAAAGGAAGAAAGACATATATGTACAAAATAATGGTTGATACAATGAAGGGATGGAAGATGACTGTAAAGATGAAAATTATAAAAGATTTTATAAAAGGACTTGGTAAGATAAGTTGTTTGAAAAAAGAAAGAAGATTTAAGAAAAAAAAAGGAAAAAGGGAGAGAATGTGATCAGGCAGGAGACTAGAACAAAGCCATACACTAGTGATTTAGGGTATATTTTGATCTGTTAGAAGAAACTGTACCTCAAAATTTTAAAGAGAGAACAACTTATATATATATATATATGCCAAAAATAAGGGTAACTACTATGAAGGGATAAAATATGACTCTAAAAATGAAAAATAAAAAATGTTTGTTTTTTTTTTTAAAAAAGGGATTTATAAGATGTTGGTTGAAAAAGGGAAAAAGAAAAAAAAACAGTCAACAAAAATTAACTTTGATGAAATAATGAATCATGGTTAAAAAAAAAAAAAAGCCATGAATCTATGTGCAGTGTTCCCCTAGCGCTGGAGTTCTCCTATTCTCCTTGATCGATCAACTTGGTCTTGCCTTGCTGGCTGTTTGTGCTGATCTTCTGGGGGAGGGGCCTGTTGCTGTGGTTTCCAAATGTCTTTGCCGGAGGCGGAATTGCCCCGCCCTTGTCAGTCCGGGCTAAGGAAGCTGCTCCGCTTTGCTCTCAGGAGCTTTTGTTCCCTGCAAGCTCTCGGTACAGCCTTGGAGGACCAGGGCAGAAATGGTGGCCTCCCAATCTCCCCTCGGAGGAGCTGAGAACCTGGGGCCCCGCTCCTCAGTGTGCCCCCAGAGAAAAGCAGTCACTTCCGTGTCCCCGTTCTCCGGCCGCACTCCGTGCTCACCCGGCCTGTGACCGAGCGTTGCTATCTATGGCACCCGACCCCGCACGGAGTCTCCAAACCCAGCAGATCCCTGCAGTGCGCTCCCGCACCGCTCCTCCCCGGGAAGGAAGGGGAGTCTCCCCGGATCTGCTGCTTGTTGGGTCCCTGCTGGGGGAGCCGTGCTCCGACTGGGCCGCAGATCACAGTTTATGGCAACCCCGAGCTGAGAGCCCACGACTCTGCTCCGTCTCTGCAGCCGGCTTCCCCGCGAGCATGCAAGTCTTACTGCTCGCTTAGCAAGGAAAGAAACAGTAGTGTAGGGGAACCGTGTGTACATAGCCTCACTGTTGCGAGGAGTGGGAACACTTGTTGTGCCTGTGCGTAAGAGCCTGACTGACAATTCCCTTAAGTTACTGGGCGAGAGAAACGGATTCATGCAGCTGCACCTCTCCCACCAGCTCTCAGTATCAGAATGGTAGCACTCCTCCGGCCTGTGTGCCTGCAGGCCTAAGTTTCAGGCCCCTCCCTGGAATACACTACACTGGAGAAACCGCGCTTTAGCTCCCGCCAGTCCCTAGCGGAGAGGAAGCTGTATGGTGTGCGCTGTGCTTGAGAGCCCGGCGAACGTCTTCCCTACGTAAAACCGGGGGAAAGAAATGCCGTTGCCGGAGACGCCTCTCGGCTCACCTCTTTTCCTGGAGCTAGTACCTTTACCCCGGTGCGCGTGCAGGCCCAAAGCCAAAAACCTCACTCGAGGGAACCGCACTGTAGAGAATCCGGGCTTCGGCCAGACTAGGCCTTCCTGAGGGTGGAAGACTTTTGCTATGAGCATGCGTGCGAGCACTGCCAGCGAGTCCAAAACCATTTTCTGAGGGAGACTGAGGCCGCGGCAGAAGGGAGAACAAAACTCCCCACTTGTTTCCTGAAGGCAGCCCAGCAGCCGCCCCCTTGGACATGCAAGTCTCACTGCTCACGTACCAAAGCAAAGAAACAGTACTGTAGGGGAACCTTGTTGTAGGTAGACTCCCTGTTGCGCGAGTGGGAACACTTGGAGTGCCTGTGCGTAAGAGCCTGGCCGAATAGTCCCTTAAGTTCCTGGGCGAGAGAAACGGATTCGTGCAGCCGCAACTCTCCCACCAGCTCTCAGTATCAGAATGGTAGCACTCCTCCGCCCTGTGTGCGTGCAGGCCTAAGAGGCAGGCCCCTCCTTGGAAGGCACAGCACTGTGGAGAACCCGCGTTAGTTCCCGCCAGTCCCTAGCGGAGAGGACGCTGTATGGTGTGCGCTGTGCTTCAGAGCCCGGCGAACGGCTTCCCTATGTAAAAGCGAGGGAAAGAAAGGCCTGTGCCGGAGACACCTCTCGGCTGAGCTCTTGTTCCTGGGGCTAGTATCGTGCTCCGTTGTGCGAGCAGACCAAAAGCCAACCACCTAAATCCAGGGAACTGCACTGTGTGGAATCCAGGCTTCGGGCAGACTAGGCCTTCCTGAGGGTGGAAACCTTTTGCAGTGTGAATGCGGGCGAGCACTGCCAGCGAGTCCAAAACCATTTTGCGAAGGAGACTGAGGCCGCGGCAGAAGTGAGAACTCAACTCCCCACTTGTTTCCTGAAGCCAGCCAGGCGGCCGCCCCCTTGAGCATGCATGTCTCACTGCTTGTGGACCAACGCAAAGAAACAGTAGGGTAGGTGACCGTGTTGTACAGAGCCTCACTGTTCCGGAGAGGGGAAACACTTGGAGTGTGTGTGCATGAGACCCTGGGAGACGAGTCCCATACGTTACTGGGCGAGAGAAACGAACTCGTGCAGCCGCACCTCTCCCACCAGCTCTCAGTGGCAGAATGCAAGCACTCCTCAGGCATGTGTGCGAGCAGGCCTAAGTAGCAGGCCCCTCCCTGGAAGGCACAACACTGTGGTGAAAGCGCACGGTAGCTCCCGCCAGGCACCGGCGGGGAGGACGCTGTATGGTGTGCGCTGTGCCTGAGAGCCCGGCGAGCATCTTCCCTATGTAAAACCGGGGGAAAGAAAGGCCAGTGCCGGAGAGGCCTCTCGGCTGAGCTCTTTTCCTGGAGCTAGTACCTTTATCCCGGTGGGCGTGCAGGCCAAAAGCCAAAAACCTCACTCGAGGAAACCGCATTGTAGAGAATCCGGGCTTCGGCCAGACTAGGCCTTCCTCTGGTTGGAAGCCTTTTGCTGTGTGCATGCTTATGAGCTCCGCCCCGGAGTCCAAAACCATTTTCGGAGGGAGACTGAGGCCGCGGCAGAAGGGAGAACACAACTCCCCACTTGTTTCCTGAAGCCAGCCCAGCGGCCGCCCGCTTGGGCATGCAAGTCTCACTGCTCGCGTACCAAGGAAAGAAACAGTAGTGTAGGGGAACCGTGTGTACATAGCCTCACTGTTGCGGGGAGTGGGAACACTTGGAGTGCCTGTGCGTAAGAGCCTGACTGACAATTCCCTTAAGTTACTGTGCAAGGGAAATGGATTCGTGCAGCCGCCCCTCTCCCACCAGCTCTCAGTAGCAGAATGGTAGCACTCCTCCGGCATGTGTGCCTGCAGGCCTAAGTTGCAGGCCCCTCTCTGGAATGCACTACACTGGAGAAACCGCGCTATAGCTCCCGCAAGTCCGTAGCGGAGAGGAAGCTGTATGGTGTGCGCTGTGCTTGAGAGCCCGGCGAACGTCTTCCCTACGTAAAACCGGGAGAAAGAAAGGCCGTTGGCGGAGAAGTCTCTCGGCTAAGCTCTTGTTCCTGGAGCTAGTACCTTTACCCCGGTGTGCGTGCAGGCCAAAACCCAAAAACCTCACTGGAGGGAACCGCACTGTAGAGAATCCGGACTTCGGGCAGACTAGGCCTTCCTGAGGGTGGAAGCCTTCTGCTGTGTGCATGCGTATGAGCTCCACCAGGGAATCTAAAACCATTTTCTGAGGGAGACTGAGGCCGCAGAAGAAGGGAGAACAAAACACCCCACTTGTTTCCTGCTACTGGCCCTGCGTCTAACCCCTTGTGCATGCATGTCTCACTGCTCCCAAACCAACGTAAGAAATGCAGGGTAGGGGACCGTGTTGTAGAGAGTCTCACTGTTACGGAAGGTGGAAACACTGGGAGTGTGTGTACGTGAGAGCCTGGGAGACGAGTCCCCTAAGTTACTGGGCGAGAGAAAAGGATTAGTTGCAGCGGCACCTCTCCAACCAGCTCTCAGTGGCAGAATGCTAGCACTCCTCAGGCATGTGTGCGTGCAGGCCTAAGTATCAGGCCCCTCCCTGGAAGGCACAAAACTGCGGTGAAAGCGCGCTTCAGCTCAGGCCTGTCCCCGGCGTGGAGGACGCTGTAAGGTTTCCTCTGTACTTGAGAGCCCGGCGAACGGCTTCCCTATGTAAAACCGAGAGGGAAAGAAAGGCCGGTGCCTGAGACGCCTCTCGGCTCAGCTCTTGTTCCTGGGGCTAGTACCGTTGCCCCGGTGTGCTTGAAGGACAAAAGCCAACCACCTAACTCGAGGGAATCACACTATAGAGAATCCGGGCTTCGGCTGGACTAGGCCTTCCTGAGGGTGGAAAGCTTCTGCTGAGAGCATGCATGCGAGCACTGCCAGCGAGTCCAAAACCATTTTCCCAGGGAGACTGAGGCCGCGGCAGAAGGGAGAACACAACTGCCCATTTGTTTCCTGAAGCCAGCCCAGCAGCCGACCCCTAGGGCATGCAAGTCTCACGCTCGCTTACCAACGCAATGAAACAGTACTGTAGGGGAACCGTGTATACAGAGCCTCACTGTTGCGCGCAGTGGGAACTCTTGGAGTGCCTGTACGTAAGAGCCTGGCTGAAGAGTCCCTTCAGTTCCTGGGCGAGAGAAACGGATTCGTGCAGCCGCACCTCTCCCACCAGCTCTCAGTATCAGAATGGTAGCACTCCTCCGGCCTGTGTGCGTGCAGGCCTAAGTTGCAGGCCCCTCCCTGGAAGGCAGTACACTGTGGAGAAACCGCGCTTTAGCTGCCGCCGTTCCCTAGCGGAGAGGAAGCTGTAGGGTGTGCGATGTGCCTAGAGCCCGGCGAACGTCTTCCCTAGGTAAAACCGGGGGAAACAAGGGCCGGTGCCGGAGACGCGTCTCGGCTCAGCTCTTGTTCATGGAGCTAGTATCTTTACCCCGGTGTGCGTGCAGGCCGAAAGCCAAAAACCTCACACGAGGGAACCGCACTGTAGAGAATCCAGGCTTCGGCCAGACTAGGCCTTCCTGAGGGTGGAAGCCTTCTGCTGTGTGCATGCGTATGAGCTCCGCCACGGAGTACAAAACCATTTTCTGAGGGAGACGGAGGCCGCGGCAGAAGTGAGAACAAAGCTCCCCACTTGTTTCCTGCTAGTGGCCCTGCGTCCAACCCCTTGTGCATGCATGTCTCACTGCTCCCATACCAACGTAAGAAAAGTAGGGTAGGGGACCGTGTTGTAGAGAGTCTCACTGTTACGGAGGGTGGAAACACTTGGAGTGTGTGTACGTGAGAGCCTGGGAGACGAGTCCCCTAAGTTACTGGGGGAGAGAAAAGGATTAGTTGCAACGGCACCTCTCCAAACAGCTCTCAGTATTAGAATGATAGCATTCCTCCGGCATGTGTGCGAGCAGGCCTAAGAGGCAGGCCCCTCCTTGGAAGGCACAGCACTGTGGAGAACCCGCGTTAGCTCCCGCCGATCCCTAGCGGAGAGGACGCTGTATGGTGTGCGCTGTGCTTCAGAGCCCGGCGAACGGCTTCCCTATGTAAAAGCGAGGGAAAGAAAGGCCTGTGCCGGAGACACCTCTCGGCTGAGCTCTTGTTCCTGGGCTACTATCGTGCTCCATTGTGCGAGCAGACCAAAAGCCAACCACCTAAATCCAGGGAACTGCACTGTGTGGAATCCAGGCTTCGGCCAGACTAGGCCTTCCTGAGGGTGGAAACCTCTTGCAGTGTGAATGCGGGCGAGCACTGCCAGCGAGTCCAAAACCATTTTGTGAGGAAGACTGAGGCCTCGGCAGAAGTGAGAACTCAACTCCCCACTTTTTTCCTGAAGCCAGCCAGACGGCCGCCCCCTTGAGCATGCATGTCTCACTGCTTGCCGACCAAGGCAAAGAGACAGTGGGGTAGGGGACCGTGTTGTAGAGAGCCTGACTGTTAGGGAGGGTGGAAACACTTGGAGTGTGTGTACGTGAGAGCCTAGGAGACGAGTCCCCTAAGTTACTGGGCGAGAGAAAAGGATTAGTTGCAGCGGCACCTCTCCCACCAGCTCTCAGTATCAGAATGGTAGCACTCCTCCGGCATGTGTGTGTGCAGACCTAAGTGGCAGGCCCCTCCTTGGAAGGCACAACACTGTGGAGAAACCGCGCTTTAGCTCCTGCCGGTCCCTAGCGGAGAGGACGCTATATGGTGTGCGCTGTGCTTGAGAGCCCGGCGATCGGCTTCCCTATGTATAAGCGAGGGAAAGAAAGGCCGGTGCCCGAGACGCCTCTCGGCTCAGCTCTTGTTCCTGGAGCTAGTACCGTTACCCTGGTGTGCTTGCAGGCCGAGGGCCAACCTCCCAATTCGAGGGAACCACACTGTAGAAATTCCTTACTTCGGCCAGACTAGGCCTTCCTGAGGGAGGTAACCCTTTGCAGTGTGAATGCGGGCGAGCACTGCCAGCGAGTCCAAAACCGTTTTACGAGGGAGACTGAGGCCGCGACCGAAGTGAGAACTCAACTCCCCATTTGTTTCCTGAAGCCAGCCCGGCAGCCGCCCCCTTGAGCATGCAAGTCTCACTGTTCGCGTCCCAACGCAAGGAAACAGTAGGCTGGGGGACCGTGTTGTAGAGAGCCTCACTGTTCCGGAGAGTGGAAACACTTCGAGTGCGTGTGCGTGAGAGCCTGGGAGACGAGTGTCCTACGTTACTGGGCGAGAGAAACGAACTCGTGCAGCCGCACCTCTCCCACCAGCTCTCAGTGGCAGAATGCTAGCACTCCTCAGGCATGCGTTCGTGCAGGCCTAAGTATCAGGGCCCTCCCTGGAAGGCACAAAACTGTGGTGAAAGCGCGCTTCAGCTCCGGCCGGTCCCCGGCGGGGAGGACGCGGTAAGGTTTCCTCTGTACTTGAGAGCCCGGCGAACGGCATCCCTATGTAAAACCGAGGGAAAGAAAGGCCGGTGCCTGAGACGCCTCTCGGCTCAGCTCTTGTTCCTGGGCTAGTACCGTTGCCCCGGTGTGCTTGAAGGACAAAAGCCAACCACCTAACTCGAGGGAATCACACTATAGAGAATCCGGGCTTCGGCTGGACTAGGCCTTCCTGAGGGTGGAAAGCTTCTGCTGAGAGCATGCATGCGAGCACTGCCAGCGAGTCCAAAACCATTTTCCCAGGGAGACTGAGGCCGCGGCAGAAGGGAGAACACAACTGCCCATTTGTTTCCTGAAGCCAGCCCAGCAGCCGACCCCTAGGGCATGCAAGTCTCACGCTCGCTTACCAACGCAATGAAACCGTACTGTAGGGGAACCGTGTATACAGAGCCTCACTGTTGCGCGCAGTGGGAACTCTTGGAGTGCCTGTACGTAAGAGCCTGGCTGAAGAGTCCCTTCAGTTCCTGGGCGAGAGAAACGGATTCGTGCAGCCGCACCTCTCCCACCAGCTCTCAGTATCAGAATGGTAGCATTCCTCCGGCCTGTGTGCGTGCAGGCCTAAGTTGCAGGCCCCTCCCTGGAAGGCAGTACACTGTGGAGAAACCGCGCTTTAGCTGCCGCCGTTCCCTAGCGGAGAGGAAGCTGTAGGGTGTGCGATGTGCCTAGAGCCCGGCGAACGTCTTCCCTACGTAAAACCGGGGGAAACAAAGGCCGGTGCCGGAGACGCGTCTCGGCTCAGCTCTTGTTCATGGAGCTAGTATCTTTACACCGGTGTGCGTGCAGGCCGAAAGCCAAAAACCTCACACGAGGGAAACGCACTGTAGAGAATCGGGCTTCGGCCAGACTAGGCCTTCCTGAGGGTGGAAGCCTTCTGCTGTGTGCATACGTATGAGCTCGGCCACGGAGTACAAAACCATTTTCTGAGGGAGACTGAGGCCGCAGTAGAAGGGAGAACAAAGCTCCCCACTTGTTTCCTGCTACTGGCCCTGCGTCCAACCCCTTGTGCATGCATGTCTCACTGCTCCCATACCAACGTAAGAAAAGTAGGGTAGGGGACCGTGTTGTAGAGAGTCTCACTGTTACGGAGGGTGGAAACACTGGGAGTGTGTGTACGTGAGAGCCTGGGAGACGAGTCCCCTAAGTTACTGAGCGAGAGAAAAGGATTAGTTGCAGCAGCACCTCTCCCACCAGCTCTCAGTGGCAGAATGCTAGCACTCCTCAGGCATGTGTGCGTGCAGGCCTAAGTATCAGGCCCCTCCCTGGAAGGCACAAAACTGCGGTGAAAGCGCGCTTCAGCTCAGGCCTGTCCCCGGCGTGGAGGACGCTGTAAGGTTTCCTCTGTACTTGAGAGCCCGGCGAACGGCTTCCCTATGTAAAACCGAGAGGGAAAGAAAGGCCGGTGCCTGAGACGCCTCTCGGCTCAGCTCTTGTTCCTGGGGCTAGTACCGTTGCCCCGGTGTGCTTGAAAGACAAAAGCCAACCACCTAACTCGAGGGAATCACACTATAGAGAATCCGGGCTTCGGCTGGACTAGGCCTTCCTGAGGGTGGAAAGCTTCTGCTGAGAGCATGCATGCGAGCACTGCCAGCGAGTCCAAAACCATTTTCCCAGGGAGACTGAGGCCGCGGCAGAAGGGAGAACACAACTGCCCATTTGTTTCCTGAAGCCAGCCCAGCAGCCGACCCCTAGGGCATGCAAGTCTCACGCTCGCTTACCAACGCAATGAAACCGTACTGTAGGGGAACCGTGTATACAGAGCCTCACTGTTGCGCGCAGTGGGAACTCTTGGAGTGCCTGTACGTAAGAGCCTGGCTGAAGAGTCCCTTCAGTTCCTGGGCGAGAGAAACGGATTCGTGCAGCCGCACCTCTCCCACCAGCTCTCAGTATCAGAATGGTAGCACTCCTCCGGCCTGTGTGCGTGCAGGCCTAAGTTGCAGGCCCCTCCCTGGAAGGCAGTACACTGTGGAGAAACCGCGCTTTAGCTGCCGCCGTTCCCTAGCGGAGAGGAAGCTGTAGGGTGTGCGATGTGCCTAGAGCCCGGCGAACGTCTTCCCTACGTAAAACCGGGGGAAACAAAGGCCGGTGCCGGAGACGCGTCTCGGCTCAGCTCTTGTTCATGGAGCTAGTATCTTTACCCCGGTGTGCGTGCAGGCCGAAAGCCAAAAACCTCACACGAGGGAAACGCACTGTAGAGAATCGGGCTTCGGCCAGACTAGGCCTTCCTGAGGGTGGAAGCCTTCTGCTGTGTGCATGCGTATGAGCTCGGCCACGGAGTACAAAACCATTTTCTGAGGGAGACTGAGGCCGCAGTAGAAGGGAGAACAAAGCTCCCCACTTGTTTCCTGCTACTGGCCCTGCGTCCAACCCCTTGTGCATGCATGTCTCACTGCTCCCATACCAACGTAAGAAAAGTAGGGTAGGGGACCGTGTTGTAGAGAGTCTCACTGTTACGGAGGGTGGAAACACTGGGAGTGTGTGTACGTGAGAGCCTGGGAGACGAGTCCCCTAAGTTACTGAGCGAGAGAAAAGGATTAGTTGTAGCAGCACCTCTCCCACCAGCTCTCAGTGGCAGAATGCTAGCACTCCTCAGGCATGTGTGCGTGCAGGCCTAAGTATCAGGCCCCTCCCTGGAAGGCACAAAACTGCGGTGAAAGCGCGCTTCAGCTCCGGCCTGTCCCCGGCGTGGAGGACGCTGTAAGGTTTCCTCTGTACTTGAGAGCCCGGCGAACGGCTTCCCTATGTAAAACCGAGAGGGAAAGAAAGGCCGGTGCCTGAGACGCCTCTCGGCTCAGCTCTTGTTCCTGGGGCTAGTACCGTTGCCCCGGTGTGCTTGAAGGACAAAAGCCAACCACCTAACTCGAGGGAATCACACTATAGAGAATCCGGGCTTCGGCTGGACTAGGCCTTCCTGAGGGTGGAAAGCTTCTGCTGAGAGCATGCATGCGAGCACTGCCAGCGAGTCCAAAACCATTTTCCCAGGGAGACTGAGGCCGCGGCATAAGGGAGAACACAACAGCCCATTTGTTTCCTGAAGCCAGCCCAGCAGCCGACCCCTAGGGCATGCAAGTCTCACGCTCGCTTATCAACGCAATGAAACAGTACTGTAGGGGAACCGTGTATACAGAGCCTCACTGTTGCGTGGAGTGGGAACTCTTGGAGTGCCTGTACGTAAGAGCCTGGCTGAAGAGTCCCTTCAGTTCCTGGGCGAGAGAAACGGATTCGTGCAGCCGCACCTCTCCCACCAGCTCTCAGTATCAGAATGGTAGCACTCCTCCGGCCTGTGTGCGTGGAGGCCTAAGTTGCAGGCCCCTCCCTGGAAGGCAGTACACTGTGGAGAAACCGCGCTTTAGCTGCGGCCGTTCCCTAGCGGAGAGGAAGCTGTAGGGTGTGCGATGTGCCTAGAGCCCGGCGAACGTCTTCCCTACGTAAAACCGGGGGAAACAAAGGCCGGTGCCGGAGACGCGTCTCGGCTCAGCTCTTGTTCCTGGAACTAGCACTTTTACCACGGTGTGCGTGCAGTCGAAAAGCCAAAAACCTCATTGGAGGGAAGCGCACTGTAGAGAAACCGGGCTTCGGGCAGAGTAGGCCTTCCTGAGGGTGGCAGCCTTTTGCTGTGATTATACCTGCTTGCACTGCCAGCGCGTCCAAAACCATTTTCTGAGGGAGACTGAGGCCACGGCAGAAGGGAGAACACAACTCCCCACTTCTTTCCTGAAGGCGGTCCTGCGACCGTCCCCTTGAGCATGCATGTCTTTTTTTTTAATTTTTTATTGTTATGTTAATCACCATATATTACATCATTAGTTTTTGGTGCAGTGTTCCATGATTCATTGTTTGTTCATAACACCCAGTGCTCCATGCAGAACGTGCCCTCCTCAATACCCATCACCAGGCTCACCCCTCCTCCTACCCCCCTCCCCTCTAGAACCGTCAGTTTGTTTCTCAGAGTCCATCATCTCTCATGGTTCGTCTCCCCCTCTGACATACTCCCCTTTTCTTCCTCTCCTGTTATCTTCTTCTTTTTCTTTTTTCTTAAAATATGTTGCGTTATTTGTTTCAGAAGTACAGAACTGTGATTCAACAGTCTGGCACAATTCACAGCGCTCACCGTAGCACATACCCTCCCCAATGTCTATCACCCAGCCACCCCATCCCTCCCACCCCCAACCACTCCAGTAACACTCAGTTTCTTTCCCGAGATGAAGAATTCCTCATATCAGTGAGGTCATATGATACATGTCTTTCTCTGATTGACTTATTTCACTCAGCATAACACCCTCCAGTTCCATCCACGTCGTTGCAAATGGCAAGATCTCATTCCTTTTGATGGCTGCATAATATTCCATTGTGTATATACACCACATCTTCTTTATCCATTCATCTTTCGATGGGCATCTTGGCTCTTTCCACCGTTTGGCTATGGTGGACATTGCTGCTATAAACATTGGGGTACACGTACCCCTTCGGGTCCCTACATTTGTATCTTTGTGGTAAATACCCAGTAGTGCAACTGCTGGATCGAACGGTAGCTCTAATTTCAACTGTTTGAGGAACCTCCATACTGTTTTCCAGAGGGGTTGCACTAGCTTGCATTCCCACCAACAGTGTAGGAGGGTTCCCCTTTCTCCACATCCCCGCCAACATCTGTCGTTCCCTGACTTGTTAATTTCAGCCATTCTGACGGGTGTGAGGTGGTATCTCATGGAGGTTTTGATTTGGATTTCCCTGATGCCGAGCGATGTGGAGCACTTTTTCATGTGCCTGTTGGCCATTTGGATGTCTTCTTTGGAGACATGTCTGTTCATGTCTTCTGCCCATTTCTTGATTGAATTATTTCTTCTTTGGGTGTTGAGTTTGATCAGTTCTTTATAGATTTTGGATACTAGCCCTTTATCTGATAGGTCAGTTGCAAATATTTTCTCCCATTCTGTCGGTTGTCTTTTGGTTTTGTGGACTGTTTCTTTTGCTGTGCAAAAGCTTTTTATCTTGATGAAATCCCAAGAGTTCATTTTTGCCCTGGCTTCCCGTGCCTTTGGCGATGTTTCTAGGAAGAAGTTGCTGCGGCTAAGGTCGAAAAGGTTGCTACCTGTGTTCTCCTTTAGGATTTTGATGGACTCCTGTGTCACGTTTAGGTCTTTCAACCGTTTGGAGTCTATTTTTGTGTGTGGTGTAAGGAAATGGTCCAGTTTCATTCTTCTGCATGTGGCTGTCCAATTTTCCCAACACCATTTGTTGAAGAGACTGTCTTTTTGCCATTGGACATTCTTTCCTGCTTTGTCAAAGATAAGTTGACCATAGAGTTGAGGGTCCATTTCTGGGCTCTCGATTCTGTTCCATTGATCTATGTGTCTGTTTTTGTGCCAGTACCATACTGTCTTGATGATGACAGGTTTGTCATAGAGCTGAAAGTCCGGAATTGTGAAGCCGCCAGCTTTGCTTTTCTTTTTCATTAGTCCTCTGGCTATTCTGGGTCTCTTCTGGTTCCATACAAATTTGAGGATTATTTCTTCCATTTCTTTGAGAAAAGTGGATGGTATTTTGATGGGGATTGCATTGAATGTGTAGATTGCTCTAGGTAGCATTGACATCTTCAGAATGTTGATTCTCCCAATCCATGAGCACGGAACGTTGTTCCATTTCTTTGTGTCTTCTTCCATTTCTTTCATGAGTATTTTATAGTTTTCTGAGTACAGATCCTTTGCCTCTTTGGTTAGATTTCTTCCTAGGGATCTAATGGTTTTGGGTGCAATTGTAAATGGGATCGACTCCTTGATTTGTCTCTCTTCTGTCTTGTTGTTGGTGTAGAGGAATGCCACCGATTTCTGTGCACTGATTTTGTATCCTGCTACTTTACTGAATTCCTGTATGAGTTCTAGCAGTTTTGCGGTGGAGTCTTTTGGGTTTTCCACATACAGTATCTTATCATCTGCAAAGAGTGAGAGGTTTGACTTCCTCTTTGCCGTTTTGGATGCCTTTGATTTCTTTTTGTTGTCTGATTGCTGTGGCTAGGACTTCTAATACTACGTTGAATAGCAGTGGTGAGAGTGGACATCCCTGCCGCGTTCCTGACTTTATGGGAAAAGCTCTCGGCCTTTCCCCATTGAGAATGATATTCGCTGTCGGTTTTTCATAGATGGCTTTTATGATATTGAGGTATGTACCCTCTATCCCTATACTGTGAAGAGTTTTGATCAAGAAAGGATGTTGTACTTTGTCAAATGCTTTTTCTGCATCTATTGAGAGGATCATATGATTCTTGCTCTTTCTTCTGTTAATGTATTGTATCACGTTGATTGATTTGCGGATGGTGAACCAGCCTTGCAGCCCAGGAATAAATCCCACTTGGTCCTGGTGAATAATCCTTTTAATGTACTGTTGGAACCCATTGGCTAGTTTTTTTTGTGTGTGTGTGAGAATTTTTGCTTCCATGTTCATCAAGGATATTGGTCTGTCATTCTCTTTTTTGATGGGGTCTTTGTCTGGTTTTGGGATCAAGGTAATGCTGGCCTCATAAAATGAGTTTGGAAGTTTCCCTTCCATTTCTATTTTTTGGAACAGTTTCAGGAGAATAGGTAGTAATTCTTCTTGAAATGGCTGATAGAATTCCCCTGGGAAGCCATCTGGCCCTGGGCTTTTGTTTCTTGGGAGATTTTTGATGACTGTTTCAATTTCCTTAGTGGTTATAGGTCTGTTCAGGTTTTCTATTTCTTCCTGGTTCAATTTTGGTAGTTGATACATCTCTAGGAATGCACCCATTTCTTCCAGGTTATCTAATTTGCTGGCATAGAGTTGCTCATAATATGTTCTTATCATTGTTTGTATTTCTTTGGTGTTGGTTGTGATCTCTCCTCTTTCCTTCATGATTTTGTTGATTTGGGTCATTTCTCTTTTCTTCTTGATAAGTCTGGCCAGGGGTTTATCAATCTTGTTCATTCTTTCCAAGAACCAGCTCCTAGTTTCGTGGATCTGTTCTACTGTTCTTTTGGTTTCTAGTTCATTGATTTCTGCTCTGATCTTTATGATTTCTCTTCTCCTGCTGGGTTTAGGCTTTATTTGCTGTTCTTTCTCCAGCTCCTTTAGGTGTAGGGTTAGGTTGTGTATTTGAGACCTTTCTTGTTTCTTGAGAAAGGCTTGTATTGCTATATACTTTCCTCTCAGGACTGCCTTTGTTGTATCCCAAAGATTTTGAACCGTTGTGTTTTCATTTTCATTGGTTTCCATGAAATTTTTTAATTCTTCTTTAATTTCCTGGTTGACCCATTCATTCTTTAGTAGGATGCTCTTTAGCCTCCATGTATTTGAGTTCTTTCCGACTTTCCTCTTGTGGTTGAGTTCTAGTTTCAAAGCATTGTGGTCTGAAAATATGCAGGGAATGATCCCAATCTTTTGGTACCGATTGAGACCTGATTTGTGACCTGGGATGTGATCAGTTCTGGAGAATGTTCCATGGGCACTAGAGAAGAATGTGTATTCCTTTGCTTGGGGATGGAATGTTCTGAATATGTCTGTGAAGTCCATTTGGTCCAGTGTGTCATTTAAAGTCTTTATTTCCTTGTTGATCTTTTGCTTAGATGATCTGTCCATTTCAGTCAGGGGGGTGTTAAAGTCCCCCACTATTATTGTATTGTTGTCAATGTGTTTCTTTGCTTTTGTTATTAATTGCCTTATATAATTGGCTGCTCCCATGTTCGGGGCATAGATCTTTACAATTGTTAGATCTTCTTGTTGGATAGACCCTTTAAGTAGGATATAGTGTCCTTCGTCATCTCTTATTACAGTCTTTGTTTTAAAATCTAGTTTGTCTGATAGAAGGATTGCCACCCCAGCTTTCTTTTGGTGTCCATTAGCATGGTAAATGGTTTTCCACCCCCTCACTTTTAATGTGGGGGTGTCTTTGGCTCTAAAATGAGTCTCTTGCAGACAGCATATTGATGGGTCTGGTTTTTTTTTTTAATTTTTTATTGTTATGTTAATCACCATATATTGCATCATTAGTTTTTGGTGCAGTGTTCCATGATTCATTGTTTGTTCATAACACCCAGTGCTCCATGCAGAACGTGCCCTCCTCAATACCCATCACCAGGCTCACCCCTCCTCCTACCCCCCTCCCCTCTAGAACCCTCAGTTTGTTTCTCAGAGTCCATCATCTCTCATGGTTCGTCTCCCCCTCTGACATACTCCCCTTTTCTTCCTCTCCTGTTATCTTCTTCTTTTCCTTTTTTCTTAAAATATGTTGCGTTATTTCTTTCAGAAGTACAGAACTGTGATTCAACAGTCTGGCACAATTCACAGCACTCACCGTAGCACATACCCTCCCCAATGTCTATCACCCAGCCACCCCATCCCTCCCACCCCCAACCACTCCAGTAACACTCAGTTTCTTTCCCGAGATGAAGAATTCCTCATATCAGTGAGGTCATATGATACATGTCTTTCTCTGATTGACTTATTTCACTCAGCATAACACCCTCCAGTTCCATCCACGTTGTTGCAAATGGCAAGATCTCATTCCTTTTGATGGCTGCATAATATTCCATTGTGTATATACACCACATCTTCTTTATCCATTCATCTGTCGATGGGCATCTTGGCTCTTTCCACCGTTTGGCTATGGTGGACATTGCTGCTATAAACATTGGGGTACACGTACCCCTTCGGGTCCCTACATTTGTATCTTTGTGGTAAATACCCAGTAGTGCAACTGCTGGATCGAACGGTAGCTCTAATTTCAACTGTTTGAGGAACCTCCATACTGTTTTCCAGAGGGGTTGCACTAGCTTGCATTCCCACCAACAGTGTAGGAGGGTTCCCCTTTCTCCACATCCCCGCCAACATCTGTCGTTCCCTGACTTGTTAATTTCAGCCATTCTGACGGGTGTGAGGTGGTATCTCATGGAGGTTTTGATTTGGATTTCCCTGATGCCGAGCGATGTGGAGCACTTTTTCATGTGCCTGTTGGCCATTTGGATGTCTTCTTTGGAGACATGTCTGTTCATGTCTTCTGCCCATTTCTTGATTGAATTATTTCTTCTTTGGGTGTTGAGTTTGATCAGTTCTTTATAGATTTTGGATACTAGCCCTTTATCTGATAGGTCAGTTGCAAATATTTTCTCCCATTCTGTCGGTTGTCTTTTGGTTTTGTGGACTGTTTCTTTTGCTGTGCAAAAGCTTTTTATCTTGATGAAATCCCAAGAGTTCATTTTTGCCCTGGCTTCCCGTGCCTTTGGCGATGTTTCTAGGAAGAAGTTGCTGCGGCTAAGGTCGAAAAGGTTGCTACCTGTGTTCTCCTTTAGGATTTTGATGGACTCCTGTGTCACGTTTAGGTCTTTCAACCGTTTGGAGTCTATTTTTGTGTGTGGTGTAAGGAAATGGTCCAGTTTCATTCTTCTGCATGTGGCTGTCCAATTTTCCCAACACCATTTGTTGAAGAGACTGTCTTTTTGCCATTGGACATTCTTTCCTGCTTTGTCAAAGATAAGTTGACCATAGAGTTGAGGGTCCATTTCTGGGCTCTCGATTCTGTTCCATTGATCTATGTGTCTGTTTTTGTGCCAGTACCATACTGTCTTGAAGATGACAGCTTTGTCATAGAGCTGGAAGTCGGGAATTGTGATGCCGCCAGCTTTGCTTTTCTTTTTCAGGAGTCCTCTGGCTATTCTGGGTCTCTTCTGGTTCCATACAAATTTGAGGATTATTTCTTCCATTTCTTTGAGAAAAGTGGATGGTATTTTGATGGGGATTGCATTGAATGTGTAGATTACTCTAGGTAGCATTGACATCTTCACAATGTTGATTCTCCCAATCCATGAGCACGGAACGTTGTTCCATTTCTTTGTGTCTTCTTCCATTTCTTTCATGAGTATTTTATAGTTTTCTGAGTACAGATCCTTTGCCTCTTTGGTTAGATTTCTTCCTAGGGATCTAATGGTTTTGGGTGCAATTGTAAATGGGATCGACTCCTTGATTTGTCTCTCTTCTGTCTTGTTGTTGGTGTAGAGGAATGCCACCGATTTCTGTGCACTGATTTTGTATCCTGCTACTTTACTGAATTCCTGTATGAGTTCTAGCAGTTTTGCGGTGGAGTCTTTTGGGTTTTCCACATACAGTATCTTATCATCTGCAAAGAGTGAGAGGTTTGACTTCCTCTTTGCCGTTTTGGATGCCTTTGATTTCTTTTTGTTGTCTGATTGCTGTGGCTAGGACTTCTAATACTACGTTGAATAGCAGTGGTGAGAGTGGACATCCCTGCCGCGTTCCTGACTTTATGGGAAAAGCTCTCGGCCTTTCCCCATTGAGAATGATATTCGCTGTCGGTTTTTCATAGATGGCTTTTATGATATTGAGGTATGTACCCTCTATCCCTATACTGTGAAGAGTTTTGATCAAGAAAGGATGTTGTACTTTGTCAAATGCTTTTTCTGCATCTATTGAGAGGATCATATGATTCTTGCTCTTTCTTCTGTTAATGTATTGTATCACGTTGATTGATTTGCGGATGGTGAACCAGCCTTGCAGCCCAGGAATAAATCCCACTTGGTCCTGGTGAATAATCCTTTTAATGTACTGTTGGAACCCATTGGCTAGTTTTTTTTGTGTGTGTGTGAGAATTTTTGCTTCCATGTTCATCAAGGATATTGGTCTGTAATTCTCTTTTTTGATGGGGTCTTTGTCTGGTTTTGGGATCAAGGTAATGCTGGCCTCATAAAATGAGTTTGGAAGTTTCCCTTCCATTTCTATTTTTTGGAACAGTTTCAGGAGAATAGGTAGTAATTCTTCTTGAAATGGCTGATAGAATTCCCCTGGGAAGCCATCTGGCCCTGGGCTTTTGTTTCTTGGGAGATTTTTGATGACTGTTTCAATTTCCTTAGTGGTTATAGGTCTGTTCAGGTTTTCTATTTCTTCCTGGTTCAATTTTGGTAGTTGATACATCTCTAGGAATGCACCCATTTCTTCCAGGTTATCTAATTTGCTGGCATAGAGTTGCTCATAATATGTTCTTATCATTGTTTGTATTTCTTTGGTGTTGGTTGTGATCTCTCCTCTTTCCTTCATGATTTTGTTGATTTGGGTCATTTCTCTTTTCTTCTTGATAAGTCTGGCCAGGGGTTTATCAATCTTGTTCATTCTTTCCAAGAACCAGCTCCTAGTTTCGTGGATCTGTTCTACTGTTCTTTTGGTTTCTAGTTCATTGATTTGTGCTCTGATCTTTATCATTTCTCTTCTCCTGCTGGGTTTAGGCTTCATTTGCTGTTCTTTTCCAGCTCCTTTAGGTGTAGGGTTAGTTTGTGTATTTGAGACCTTTCTTGTTTCTTGAGAAAGGCTTGTATTGCTATATACTTTCCTCTCAGGACTGCCTTTGTTGTATCCCAAAGATTTTGAACCGTTGTGTTTTCATTTTCATTGGTTTCCATGAAATTTTTTAATTCTTCTTTAATTTCCTGGTTGACCCATTCATTCTTTAGTAGGATGCTCTTTAGCCTCCATGTATTTGAGTTCTTTCCGACTTTCCTCTTGTGGTTGAGTTCTAGTTTCAAAGCATTGTGGTCTGAAAATATGCAGGGAATGATCCCAATCTTTTGGTACCGATTGAGACCTGATTTGTGACCTGGGATGTGATCAGTTCTGGAGAATGTTCCATGGGCACTAGAGAAGAATGTGTATTCCTTTGCTTGGGGATGGAATGTTCTGAATATGTCTGTGAAGTCCATTTGGTCCAGTGTGTCATTTAAAGTCTTTATTTCCTTGTTGATCTTTTGCTTAGATGATCTGTCCATTTCAGTCAGGGGGGTGTTAAAGTCCCCCACTATTATTGTATTGTTGTCAATGTGTTTCTTTGCTTTTGTTATTAATTGCCTTATATAATTGGCTGCTCCCATGTTCGGGGCATAGATCTTTACAATTGTTAGATCTTCTTGTTGGATAGACCCTTTAAGTAGGATATAGTGTCCTTCCTCATCGCTTATTACAGTCTTTGTTTTAAAATCTAGTTTGTCTGATAGAAGGATTGCCACCCCAGCTTTCTTTTGGTGTCCATTAGCATGGTAAATGGTTTTCCACCCCCTCACTTTCAATCTGGGGGTGTCTTTGGGTCTAAAATGAGTCTCTTGCAGACAGCATATTGATGGGTCTTGTTTTTTAATCCAATCTGATAGCCTGTGTCTTTTGATTGGGGCATTTACGCCATTTGCATTCAGGGTAACTATTGAAAAGTATGAATTTAGTGCCATTGTATTACCTGTAAGGTGACTGTTAACTCTCTCTTGTCTGTGTTCGTTTCTGCTCTTTGCTGCTTTTAGGTTCTCTCTTTGCTTAGAGGACCCCTCTCAATATTTCTTGGAGGGGTGGTTTTGTGTTTGCAAATTCCTTTAGTTTTTGTTTGTTCTGGAAGCTTTTTATCTCTCCTTCTATTTTCAATGATAGCCTAGCTGGATATAGTATTCTTGGCTGCATATTTTTCTCGTTTAGTGCTCTGAAGATATCTTGCCAGTCCTTTCTGGCCTGCCAGGTCTCTGTGGATAGGTCTGTTGCCAATCTAATGTTTCTACCATTGTAGGTTACATATCTCTTCTCCGGAGCTGCTTTCAGGATTTTCTCTTTGTCTCTGAGACTCGTAAGTTTTACTATTAGATGTCGGGTGTTGACCTATTATTATTGATTTTGAGAGGGGTTCTCTGTGCCTCCTGGATTTTAATGCCTGTTTCCTTCCTCACATTAGGGAAGTTCTCTGTTATAATTTGCTCCAATATACCTTCTGCCCCTCTCTCTCTCTCTTCTTCTTCTGGGATCCCAATTATTCTAATGTTGTTTCGTCTTATCGTATCACTTATCTCTCGAATTCTGCCCTCGTGATCCTGTAGTTGTTTCTCTCTCTTTTTCTCAGCCTCTTTATTTTCCATCATTTGGTCTTCTATATCGCTGATTCTCTCTTCTGCCTCATTTATCCTAGCATTTAGTGCCCCCATTTTTGATTGCACCTCATCAATAGCCTTTTTGATTTCGATTTGGTTAGATTTTAGTTCTTTTATTTCTCCAGAAAGGGTTTCTCTAATAACTTCCACGCTTTTTTCAAGCCCAGCTAGTATCTTTAAAGTCATGATTCTGAACTCTAGGTCCGACATCGTACTAATGTCCGTATTGAGTAGGTCCCTGGCTGACGGTACTACCTCTTGTTCTTTTTGCTGAGGTGATTTCTTTCGTCTTGTCATTTTCTCCAGAGGAGAATAGATGAATGAGAGAACAAAATCCTAACAGGTTTACAACGTCCCCAGCAAATATACTGTATACAAATCAGAAAAGACCTGAAACCAGGGGAAAAGAAAGGGAAAGAAAGAAAAACGAAAGAGAAAAAGAAAAAAAAGGATAAAAACAAAAACAAAACAATACAAAAAAGGCAGAATATGATCAAATATGATCAGGCTAGTGCATAGATCAGTGCCGCACACTAGATTTTGGGCGTATTTTGGTCTGTTAGAAAAAGGTGCCTCCTAAAATTTTAAAGGAAGAAAGACATATATGTACAAAATAATGGTTGATACAATGAAGGGATGGAAGATGACTGTAAAGATGAAAATTATAAAAGATTTTATAAAAGGACTTGGTAAGATAAGTTGTTTGAAAAAAGAAAGAAGATTTAAGAAAAAAAAAGGAAAAAGGGAGAGAATGTGATCAGGCAGGAGACTAGAACAAAGCCATACACTAGTGATTTAGGGTATATTTTGATCTGTTAGAAGAAACTGTACCTCAAAATTTTAAAGAGAGAACAACTTATATATATATATATATGCCAAAAATAAGGGTAACTACTATGAAGGGATAAAATATGACTCTAAAAATGAAAAATAAAAAATGTTTGTTTTTTTTTTTAAAAAAGGGATTTATAAGATGTTGGTTGAAAAAGGGAAAAAGAAAAAAAAACAGTCAACAAAAATTAACTTTGATGAAATAATGAATCATGGTTAAAAAAAAAAAAAAGCCATGAATCTATGTGCAGTGTTCCCCTAGCGCTGGAGTTCTCCTATTCTCCTTGATCGATCAACTTGGTCTTGCCTTGCTGGCTGTTTGTGCTGATCTTCTGGGGGAGGGGCCTGTTGCTGTGGTTTCCAAATGTCTTTGCCGGAGGCGGAATTGCCCCGCCCTTGTCAGTCCGGGCTAAGGAAGCTGCTCCGCTTTGCTCTCAGGAGCTTTTGTTCCCTGCAAGCTCTCGGTACAGCCTTGGAGGACCAGGGCAGAAATGGTGGCCTCCCAATCTCCCCTCGGAGGAGCTGAGAACCTGGGGCCCCGCTCCTCAGTGTGCCCCCAGAGAAAAGCAGTCACTTCCGTGTCCCCGTTCTCCGGCCGCACTCCGTGCTCACCCGGCCTGTGACCGAGCGTTGCTATCTATGGCACCCGACCCCGCACGGAGTCTCCAAACCCAGCAGATCCCTGCAGTGCGCTCCCGCACCGCTCCTCCCCGGGAAGGAAGGGGAGTCTCCCCGGATCTGCTGCTTGTTGGGTCCCTGCTGGGGGAGCCGTGCTCCGACTGGGCCGCAGATCACAGTTTATGGCAACCCCGAGCTGAGAGCCCACGACTCTGCTCCGTCTCTGCAGCCGGCTTCCCCGCGAGCATGCAAGTCTTACTGCTCGCTTAGCAAGGAAAGAAACAGTAGTGTAGGGGAACCGTGTGTACATAGCCTCACTGTTGCGAGGAGTGGGAACACTTGTTGTGCCTGTGCGTAAGAGCCTGACTGACAATTCCCTTAAGTTACTGGGCGAGAGAAACGGATTCATGCAGCTGCACCTCTCCCACCAGCTCTCAGTATCAGAATGGTAGCACTCCTCCGGCCTGTGTGCCTGCAGGCCTAAGTTTCAGGCCCCTCCCTGGAATACACTACACTGGAGAAACCGCGCTTTAGCTCCCGCCAGTCCCTAGCGGAGAGGAAGCTGTATGGTGTGCGCTGTGCTTGAGAGCCCGGCGAACGTCTTCCCTACGTAAAACCGGGGGAAAGAAATGCCGTTGCCGGAGACGCCTCTCGGCTCACCTCTTTTCCTGGAGCTAGTACCTTTACCCCGGTGCGCGTGCAGGCCCAAAGCCAAAAACCTCACTCGAGGGAACCGCACTGTAGAGAATCCGGGCTTCGGCCAGACTAGGCCTTCCTGAGGGTGGAAGACTTTTGCTATGAGCATGCGTGCGAGCACTGCCAGCGAGTCCAAAACCATTTTCTGAGGGAGACTGAGGCCGCGGCAGAAGGGAGAACAAAACTCCCCACTTGTTTCCTGAAGGCAGCCCAGCAGCCGCCCCCTTGGACATGCAAGTCTCACTGCTCACGTACCAAAGCAAAGAAACAGTACTGTAGGGGAACCTTGTTGTAGGTAGACTCCCTGTTGCGCGAGTGGGAACACTTGGAGTGCCTGTGCGTAAGAGCCTGGCCGAATAGTCCCTTAAGTTCCTGGGCGAGAGAAACGGATTCGTGCAGCCGCAACTCTCCCACCAGCTCTCAGTATCAGAATGGTAGCACTCCTCCGCCCTGTGTGCGTGCAGGCCTAAGAGGCAGGCCCCTCCTTGGAAGGCACAGCACTGTGGAGAACCCGCGTTAGTTCCCGCCAGTCCCTAGCGGAGAGGACGCTGTATGGTGTGCGCTGTGCTTCAGAGCCCGGCGAACGGCTTCCCTATGTAAAAGCGAGGGAAAGAAAGGCCTGTGCCGGAGACACCTCTCGGCTGAGCTCTTGTTCCTGGGGCTAGTATCGTGCTCCGTTGTGCGAGCAGACCAAAAGCCAACCACCTAAATCCAGGGAACTGCACTGTGTGGAATCCAGGCTTCGGGCAGACTAGGCCTTCCTGAGGGTGGAAACCTTTTGCAGTGTGAATGCGGGCGAGCACTGCCAGCGAGTCCAAAACCATTTTGCGAAGGAGACTGAGGCCGCGGCAGAAGTGAGAACTCAACTCCCCACTTGTTTCCTGAAGCCAGCCAGGCGGCCGCCCCCTTGAGCATGCATGTCTCACTGCTTGTGGACCAACGCAAAGAAACAGTAGGGTAGGTGACCGTGTTGTACAGAGCCTCACTGTTCCGGAGAGGGGAAACACTTGGAGTGTGTGTGCATGAGACCCTGGGAGACGAGTCCCATACGTTACTGGGCGAGAGAAACGAACTCGTGCAGCCGCACCTCTCCCACCAGCTCTCAGTGGCAGAATGCAAGCACTCCTCAGGCATGTGTGCGAGCAGGCCTAAGTAGCAGGCCCCTCCCTGGAAGGCACAACACTGTGGTGAAAGCGCACGGTAGCTCCCGCCAGGCACCGGCGGGGAGGACGCTGTATGGTGTGCGCTGTGCCTGAGAGCCCGGCGAGCATCTTCCCTATGTAAAACCGGGGGAAAGAAAGGCCAGTGCCGGAGAGGCCTCTCGGCTGAGCTCTTTTCCTGGAGCTAGTACCTTTATCCCGGTGGGCGTGCAGGCCAAAAGCCAAAAACCTCACTCGAGGAAACCGCATTGTAGAGAATCCGGGCTTCGGCCAGACTAGGCCTTCCTCTGGTTGGAAGCCTTTTGCTGTGTGCATGCTTATGAGCTCCGCCCCGGAGTCCAAAACCATTTTCGGAGGGAGACTGAGGCCGCGGCAGAAGGGAGAACACAACTCCCCACTTGTTTCCTGAAGCCAGCCCAGCGGCCGCCCGCTTGGGCATGCAAGTCTCACTGCTCGCGTACCAAGGAAAGAAACAGTAGTGTAGGGGAACCGTGTGTACATAGCCTCACTGTTGCGGGGAGTGGGAACACTTGGAGTGCCTGTGCGTAAGAGCCTGACTGACAATTCCCTTAAGTTACTGTGCAAGGGAAATGGATTCGTGCAGCCGCCCCTCTCCCACCAGCTCTCAGTAGCAGAATGGTAGCACTCCTCCGGCATGTGTGCCTGCAGGCCTAAGTTGCAGGCCCCTCTCTGGAATGCACTACACTGGAGAAACCGCGCTATAGCTCCCGCAAGTCCGTAGCGGAGAGGAAGCTGTATGGTGTGCGCTGTGCTTGAGAGCCCGGCGAACGTCTTCCCTACGTAAAACCGGGAGAAAGAAAGGCCGTTGGCGGAGAAGTCTCTCGGCTAAGCTCTTGTTCCTGGAGCTAGTACCTTTGCCCCGGTGTGCGTGCAGGCCAAAACCCAAAAACCTCACTGGAGGGAACCGCACTGTAGAGAATCCGGACTTCGGGCAGACTAGGCCTTCCTGAGGGTGGAAGCCTTCTGCTGTGTGCATGCGTATGAGCTCCACCAGGGAATCTAAAACCATTTTCTGAGGGAGACTGAGGCCGCAGAAGAAGGGAGAACAAAACACCCCACTTGTTTCCTGCTACTGGCCCTGCGTCTAACCCCTTGTGCATGCATGTCTCACTGCTCCCAAACCAACGTAAGAAATGCAGGGTAGGGGACCGTGTTGTAGAGAGTCTCACTGTTACGGAAGGTGGAAACACTGGGAGTGTGTGTACGTGAGAGCCTGGGAGACGAGTCCCCTAACTTACTGGGCGAGAGAAAAGGATTAGTTGCAGCGGCACCTCTCCAACCAGCTCTCAGTGGCAGAATGCTAGCACTCCTCAGGCATGTGTGCGTGCAGGCCTAAGTATCAGGCCCCTCCCTGGAAGGCACAAAACTGCGGTGAAAGCGCGCTTCAGCTCAGGCCTGTCCCCGGCGTGGAGGACGCTGTAAGGTTTCCTCTGTACTTGAGAGCCCGGCGAACGGCTTCCCTATGTAAAACCGAGAGGGAAAGAAAGGCCGGTGCCTGAGACGCCTCTCGGCTCAGCTCTTGTTCCTGGGGCTAGTACCGTTGCCCCGGTGTGCTTGAAGGACAAAAGCCAACCACCTAACTCGAGGGAATCACACTATAGAGAATCCGGGCTTCGGCTGGACTAGGCCTTCCTGAGGGTGGAAAGCTTCTGCTGAGAGCATGCATGCGAGCACTGCCAGCGAGTCCAAAACCATTTTCCCAGGGAGACTGAGGCCGCGGCAGAAGGGAGAACACAACTGCCCATTTGTTTCCTGAAGCCAGCCCAGCAGCCGACCCCTAGGGCATGCAAGTCTCACGCTCGCTTACCAACGCAATGAAACCGTACTGTAGGGGAACCGTGTATACAGAGCCTCACTGTTGCGCGCAGTGGGAACTCTTGGAGTGCCTGTACGTAAGAGCCTGGCTGAAGAGTCCCTTCAGTTCCTGGGCGAGAGAAACGGATTCGTGCAGCCGCACCTCTCCCACCAGCTCTCAGTATCAGAATGGTAGCACTCCTCCGGCCTGTGTGCGTGCAGGCCTAAGTTGCAGGCCCCTCCCTGGAAGGCAGTACACTGTGGAGAAACCGCGCTTTAGCTGCCGCCGTTCCCTAGCGGAGAGGAAGCTGTAGGGTGTGCGATGTGCCTAGAGCCCGGCGAACGTCTTCCCTAGGTAAAACCGGGGGAAACAAGGGCCGGTGCCGGAGACGCGTCTCGGCTCAGCTCTTGTTCATGGAGCTAGTATCTTTACCCCGGTGTGCGTGCAGGCCGAAAGCCAAAAACCTCACACGAGGGAACCGCACTGTAGAGAATCCAGGCTTCGGCCAGACTAGGCCTTCCTGAGGGTGGAAGCCTTCTGCTGTGTGCATGCGTATGAGCTCCGCCACGGAGTACAAAACCATTTTCTGAGGGAGACGGAGGCCGCGGCAGAAGTGAGAACAAAGCTCCCCACTTGTTTCCTGCTAGTGGCCCTGCGTCCAACCCCTTGTGCATGCATGTCTCACTGCTCCCATACCAACGTAAGAAAAGTAGGGTAGGGGACCGTGTTGTAGAGAGTCTCACTGTTACGGAGGGTGGAAACACTTGGAGTGTGTGTTCGTGAGAGCCTGGGAGACGAGTCCCCTAAGTTACTGGGGGAGAGAAAAGGATTAGTTGCAGCGGCACCTCTCCAAACAGCTCTCAGTATTAGAATGATAGCATTCCTCCGGCATGTGTGCGAGCAGGCCTAAGAGGCAGGCCCCTCCTTGGAAGGCACAGCACTGTGGAGAACCCGCGTTAGCTCCCGCCGATCCCTAGCGGAGAGGACGCTGTATGGTGTGCGCTGTGCTTCAGAGCCCGGCGAACGGCTTCCCTATGTAAAAGCGAGGGAAAGAAAGGCCTGTGCCGGAGACACCTCTCGGCTGAGCTCTTGTTCCTGGGCTACTATCGTGCTCCATTGTGCGAGCAGACCAAAAGCCAACCACCTAAATCCAGGGAACTGCACTGTGTGGAATCCAGGCTTCGGCCAGACTAGGCCTTCCTGAGGGTGGAAACCTCTTGCAGTGTGAATGCGGGCGAGCACTGCCAGCGAGTCCAAAACCATTTTGTGAGGAAGACTGAGGCCTCGGCAGAAGTGAGAACTCAACTCCCCACTTTTTTCCTGAAGCCAGCCAGACGGCCGCCCCCTTGAGCATGCATGTCTCACTGCTTGCCGACCAAGGCAAAGAGACAGTGGGGTAGGGGACCGTGTTGTAGAGAGCCTGACTGTTAGGGAGGGTGGAAACACTTGGAGTGTGTGTACGTGAGAGCCTAGGAGACGAGTCCCCTAAGTTACTGGGCGAGAGAAAAGGATTAGTTGCAGCGGCACCTCTCCCACCAGCTCTCAGTATCAGAATGGTAGCACTCCTCCGGCATGTGTGTGTGCAGACCTAAGTGGCAGGCCCCTCCTTGGAAGGCACAACACTGTGGAGAAACCGCGCTTTAGCTCCTGCCGGTCCCTAGCGGAGAGGACGCTATATGGTGTGCGCTGTGCTTGAGAGCCCGGCGATCGGCTTCCCTATGTATAAGCGAGGGAAAGAAAGGCCGGTGCCCGAGACGCCTCTCGGCTCAGCTCTTGTTCCTGGAGCTAGTACCGTTACCCTGGTGTGCTTGCAGGCCGAGGGCCAACCTCCCAATTCGAGGGAACCACACTGTAGAAATTCCTTACTTCGGCCAGACTAGGCCTTCCTGAGGGAGGTAACCCTTTGCAGTGTGAATGCGGGCGAGCACTGCCAGCGAGTCCAAAACCGTTTTACGAGGGAGACTGAGGCCGCGACCGAAGTGAGAACTCAACTCCCCATTTGTTTCCTGAAGCCAGCCCGGCAGCCGCCCCCTTGAGCATGCAAGTCTCACTGTTCGCGTCCCAACGCAAGGAAACAGTAGGCTGGGGGACCGTGTTGTAGAGAGCCTCACTGTTCCGGAGAGTGGAAACACTTCGAGTGCGTGTGCGTGAGAGCCTGGGAGACGAGTGTCCTACGTTACTGGGCGAGAGAAACGAACTCGTGCAGCCGCACCTCTCCCACCAGCTCTCAGTGGCAGAATGCTAGCACTCCTCAGGCATGCGTTCGTGCAGGCCTAAGTATCAGGGCCCTCCCTGGAAGGCACAAAACTGTGGTGAAAGCGCGCTTCAGCTCCGGCCGGTCCCCGGCGGGGAGGACGCGGTAAGGTTTCCTCTGTACTTGAGAGCCCGGCGAACGGCATCCCTATGTAAAACCGAGGGAAAGAAAGGCCGGTGCCTGAGACGCCTCTCGGCTCAGCTCTTGTTCCTGGGGCTAGTACCGTTGCCCCGGTGTGCTTGAAGGACAAAAGCCAACCACCTAACTCGAGGGAATCACACTATAGAGAATCCGGGCTTCGGCTGGACTAGGCCTTCCTGAGGGTGGAAAGCTTCTGCTGAGAGCATGCATGCGAGCACTGCCAGCGAGTCCAAAACCATTTTCCCAGGGAGACTGAGGCCGCGGCAGAAGGGAGAACACAACTGCCCATTTGTTTCCTGAAGCCAGCCCAGCAGCCGACCCCTAGGGCATGCAAGTCTCACGCTCGCTTACCAACGCAATGAAACCGTACTGTAGGGGAACCGTGTATACAGAGCCTCACTGTTGCGCGCAGTGGGAACTCTTGGAGTGCCTGTACGTAAGAGCCTGGCTGAAGAGTCCCTTCAGTTCCTGGGCGAGAGAAACGGATTCGTGCAGCCGCACCTCTCCCACCAGCTCTCAGTATCAGAATGGTAGCACTCCTCCGGCCTGTGTGCGTGCAGGCCTAAGTTGCAGGCCCCTCCCTGGAAGGCAGTACACTGTGGAGAAACCGCGCTTTAGCTGCCGCCGTTCCCTAGCGGAGAGGAAGCTGTAGGGTGTGCGATGTGCCTAGAGCCCGGCGAACGTCTTCCCTACGTAAAACCGGGGGAAACAAAGGCCGGTGCCGGAGACGCGTCTCGGCTCAGCTCTTGTTCATGGAGCTAGTATCTTTACCCCGGTGTGCGTGCAGGCCGAAAGCCAAAAACCTCACACGAGGGAAACGCACTGTAGAGAATCGGGCTTCGGCCAGACTAGGCCTTCCTGAGGGTGGAAGCCTTCTGCTGTGTGCATGCGTATGAGCTCGGCCACGGAGTACAAAACCATTTTCTGAGGGAGACTGAGGCCGCAGTAGAAGGGAGAACAAAGCTCCCCACTTGTTTCCTGCTACTGGCCCTGCGTCCAACCCCTTGTGCATGCATGTCTCACTGCTCCCATACCAACGTAAGAAAAGTAGGGTAGGGGACCGTGTTGTAGAGAGTCTCACTGTTACGGAGGGTGGAAACACTGGGAGTGTGTGTACGTGAGAGCCTGGGAGACGAGTCCCCTAAGTTACTGAGCGAGAGAAAAGGATTAGTTGTAGCAGCACCTCTCCCACCAGCTCTCAGTGGCAGAATGCTAGCACTCCTCAGGCATGTGTGCGTGCAGGCCTAAGTATCAGGCCCCTCCCTGGAAGGCACAAAACTGCGGTGAAAGCGCGCTTCAGCTCCGGCCTGTCCCCGGCGTGGAGGACGCTGTAAGGTTTCCTCTGTACTTGAGAGCCCGGCGAACGGCTTCCCTATGTAAAACTGAGAGGGAAAGAAAGGCCGGTGCCTGAGACGCCTCTCGGCTCAGCTCTTGTTCCTGGGGCTAGTACCGTTGCCCCGGTGTGCTTGAAGGACAAAAGCCAACCACCTAACTCGAGGGAATCACACTATAGAGAATCCGGGCTTCGGCTGGACTAGGCCTTCCTGAGGGTGGAAAGCTTCTGCTGAGAGCATGCATGCGAGCACTGCCAGCGAGTCCAAAACCATTTTCCCAGGGAGACTGAGGCCGCGGCAGAAGGGAGAACACAACAGCCCATTTGTTTCCTGAAGCCAGCCCAGCAGCCGACCCCTAGGGCATGCAAGTCTCACGCTCGCTTATCAACGCAATGAAACAGTACTGTAGGGGAACCGTGTATACAGAGCCTCACTGTTGCGTGGAGTGGGAACTCTTGGAGTGCCTGTACGTAAGAGCCTGGCTGAAGAGTCCCTTCAGTTCCTGGGCGAGAGAAACGGATTCGTGCAGCCGCACCTCTCCCACCAGCTCTCAGTATCAGAATGGTAGCACTCCTCCGGCCTGTGTGCGTGCAGGCCTAAGTTGCAGGCCCCTCCCTGGAAGGCAGTACACTGTGGAGAAACCGCGCTTTAGCTGCCGCCGTTCCCTAGCGGAGAGGAAGCTGTAGGGTGTGCGATGTGCCTAGAGCCCGGCGAACGTCTTCCCTAGGTAAAACCGGGGGAAACAAGGGCCGGTGCCGGAGACGCGTCTCGGCTCAGCTCTTGTTCATGGAGCTAGTATCTTTACCCCGGTGTGCGTGCAGGCCGAAAGCCAAAAACCTCACACGAGGGAACCGCACTGTAGAGAATCCAGGCTTCGGCCAGACTAGGCCTTCCTGAGGGTGGAAGCCTTCTGCTGTGTGCATGCGTATGAGCTCCGCCACGGAGTACAAAACCATTTTCTGAGGGAGACGGAGGCCGCGGCAGAAGTGAGAACAAAGCTCCCCACTTGTTTCCTGCTAGTGGCCCTGCGTCCAACCCCTTGTGCATGCATGTCTCACTGCTCCCATACCAACGTAAGAAAAGTAGGGTAGGGGACCGTGTTGTAGAGAGTCTCACTGTTACGGAGTGTGGAAACACTTGGAGTGTGTGTACGTGAGAGCCTGGGAGACGAGTCCCCTAAGTTACTGGGGGAGAGAAAAGGATTAGTTGCAGCGGCACCTCTCCAAACAGCTCTCAGTATTAGAATGATAGCATTCCTCCGGCATGTGTGCGAGCAGGCCTAAGAGGCAGGCCCCTCCTTGGAAGGCACAGCACTGTGGAGAACCCGCGTTAGCTCCCGCCGATCCCTAGCGGAGAGGACGCTGTATGGTGTGCGCTGTGCTTCAGAGCCCGGCGAACGGCTTCCCTATGTAAAAGCGAGGGAAAGAAAGGCCTGTGCCGGAGACACCTCTCGGCTGAGCTCTTGTTCCTGGGCTACTATCGTGCTCCATTGTGCGAGCAGACCAAAAGCCAACCACCTAAATCCAGGGAACTGCACTGTGTGGAATCCAGGCTTCGGCCAGACTAGGCCTTCCTGAGGGTGGAAACCTCTTGCAGTGTGAATGCGGGCGAGCACTGCCAGCGAGTCCAAAACCATTTTGTGAGGAAGACTGAGGCCTCGGCAGAAGTGAGAACTCAACTCCCCACTTTTTTCCTGAAGCCAGCCAGACGGCCGCCCCCTTGAGCATGCATGTCTCACTGCTTGCCGACCAAGGCAAAGAGACAGTGGGGTAGGGGACCGTGTTGTAGAGAGCCTGACTGTTAGGGAGGGTGGAAACACTTGGAGTGTGTGTACGTGAGAGCCTAGGAGACGAGTCCCCTAAGTTACTGGGCGAGAGAAAAGGATTAGTTGCAGCGGCACCTCTCCCACCAGCTCTCAGTATCAGAATGGTAGCACTCCTCCGGCATGTGTGTGTGCAGACCTAAGTGGCAGGCCCCTCCTTGGAAGGCACAACACTGTGGAGAAACCGCGCTTTAGCTCCTGCCGGTCCCTAGCGGAGAGGACGCTATATGGTGTGCGCTGTGCTTGAGAGCCCGGCGATCGGCTTCCCTATGTATAAGCGAGGGAAAGAAAGGCCGGTGCCCGAGACGCCTCTCGGCTCAGCTCTTGTTCCTGGAGCTAGTACCGTTACCCTGGTGTGCTTGCAGGCCGAGGGCCAACCTCCCAATTCGAGGGAACCACACTGTAGAAATTCCTTACTTCGGCCAGACTAGGCCTTCCTGAGGGAGGTAACCCTTTGCAGTGTGAATGCGGGCGAGCACTGCCAGCGAGTCCAAAACCGTTTTACGAGGGAGACTGAGGCCGCGACCGAAGTGAGAACTCAACTCCCCATTTGTTTCCTGAAGCCAGCCCGGCAGCCGCCCCCTTGAGCATGCAAGTCTCACTGTTCGCGTCCCAACGCAAGGAAACAGTAGGCTGGGGGACCGTGTTGTAGAGAGCCTCACTGTTCCGGAGAGTGGAAACACTTCGAGTGCGTGTGCGTGAGAGCCTGGGAGACGAGTGTCCTACGTTACTGGGCGAGAGAAACGAACTCGTGCAGCCGCACCTCTCCCACCAGCTCTCAGTGGCAGAATGCTAGCACTCCTCAGGCATGCGTTCGTGCAGGCCTAAGTATCAGGGCCCTCCCTGGAAGGCACAAAACTGTGGTGAAAGCGCGCTTCAGCTCCGGCCGGTCCCCGGCGGGGAGGACGCGGTAAGGTTTCCTCTGTACTTGAGAGCCCGGCGAACGGCATCCCTATGTAAAACCGAGGGAAAGAAAGGCCGGTGCCTGAGACGCCTCTCGGCTCAGCTCTTGTTCCTGGGGCTAGTACCGTTGCCCCGGTGTGCTTGAAGGACAAAAGCCAACCACCTAACTCGAGGGAATCACACTATAGAGAATCCGGGCTTCGGCTGGACTAGGCCTTCCTGAGGGTGGAAAGCTTCTGCTGAGAGCATGCATGCGAGCACTGCCAGCGAGTCCAAAACCATTTTCCCAGGGAGACTGAGGCCGCGGCAGAAGGGAGAACACAACTGCCCATTTGTTTCCTGAAGCCTGCCCAGCAGCCGACCCCTAGGGCATGCAAGTCTCACGCTCGCTTACCAACGCAATGAAACAGTACTGTAGGGGAACCGTGTATACAGAGCCTCACTGTTGCGCGGAGTGGGAACTCTTGGAGTGCCTGTACATAAGAGCCTGGCTGAAGAGTCCCTTCAGTTCCTGGGCGAGAGAAACGGATTCGTGCAGCCGCACCTCTCCCACCAGCTCTCAGTATCAGAATGGTAGCACTCCTCCGGCCTGTGTGCGTGCAGGCCTAAGTTGCAGGCCCCTCCCTGGAAGGCAGTACACTGTGGAGAAACCGCGCTTTAGCTGCCGCCGTTCCCTAGCGGAGAGGAAGCTGTAGGGTGTGCGATGTGCCTAGAGCCCGGCGAACGTCTTCCCTACGTAAAACCGGGGGAAACAAAGGCCGGTGCCGGAGACGCGTCTCGGCTCAGCTCTTGTTCATGGAGCTAGTATCTTTACCCCGGTGTGCGTGCAGGCCGAAAGCCAAAAACCTCACACGAGGGAAACGCACTGTAGAGAATCGGGCTTCGGCCAGACTAGGCCTTCCTGAGGGTGGAAGCCTTCTGCTGTGTGCATGCGTATGAGCTCGGCCACGGAGTAGAAAACCATTTTCTGAGGGAGACTGAGGCCGCAGTAGAAGGGAGAACAAAGCTCCCCACTTGTTTCCTGCTACTGACCCTGCGTCCAACCCCTTGTGCATGCATGTCTCACTGCTCCCATACCAACGTAAGAAAAGTAGGGTAGGGGACCGTGTTGTAGAGAGTCTCACTGTTACGGAGGGTGGAAACACTGGGCGTGTGTGTACGTGAGAGCCTGGGAGACGAGTCCCCTAAGTTACTGAGCGAGAGAAAAGGATTAGTTGCAGCAGCACCTCTCCCACCAGCTCTCAGTGGCAGAATGCTAGCACTCCTCAGGCATGTGTGCGTGCAGGCCTAAGTATCAGGCCCCTCCCTGGAAGGCACAAAACTGCGGTGAAAGCGCGCTTCAGCTCCGGCCTGTCCCCGGCGTGGAGGACGCTGTAAGGTTTCCTCTGTACTTGAGAGCCCGGCGAACGGCTTCCCTATGTAAAACCGAGAGGGAAAGAAAGGCCGGTGCCTGAGACGCCTCTCGGCTCAGCTCTTGTTCCTGGGGCTAGTACCGTTGCCCCGGTGTGCTTGAAGGACAAAAGCCAACCACCTAACTCGAGGGAATCACACTATAGAGAATCCGGGCTTCGGCTGGACTAGGCCTTCCTGAGGGTGGAAAGCTTCTGCTGAGAGCATGCATGCGAGCACTGCCAGCGAGTCCAAAACCATTTTCCCAGGGAGACTGAGGCCGCGGCATAAGGGAGAACACAACAGCCCATTTGTTTCCTGAAGCCAGCCCAGCAGCCGACCCCTAGGGCATGCAAGTCTCACGCTCGCTTATCAACGCAATGAAACAGTACTGTAGGGGAACCGTGTATACAGAGCCTCACTGTTGCGTGGAGTGGGAACTCTTGGAGTGCCTGTACGTAAGAGCCTGGCTGAAGAGTCCCTTCAGTTCCTGGGCGAGAGAAACGGATTCGTGCAGCCGCACCTCTCCCACCAGCTCTCAGTATCAGAATGGTAGCACTCCTCCGGCCTGTGTGCGTGGAGGCCTAAGTTGCAGGCCCCTCCCTGGAAGGCAGTACACTGTGGAGAAACCGCGCTTTAGCTGCGGCCGTTCCCTAGCGGAGAGGAAGCTGTAGGGTGTGCGATGTGCCTAGAGCCCGGCGAACGTCTTCCCTACGTAAAACCGGGGGAAACAAAGGCCGGTGCCGGAGACGCGTCTCGGCTCAGCTCTTGTTCCTGGAACTAGCACTTTTACCACGGTGTGCGTGCAGTCGAAAAGCCAAAAACCTCATTGGAGGGAAGCGCACTGTAGAGAAACCGGGCTTCGGGCAGAGTAGGCCTTCCTGAGGGTGGCAGCCTTTTGCTGTGATTATACCTGCTTGCACTGCCAGCGCGTCCAAAACCATTTTCTGAGGGAGACTGAGGCCACGGCAAAAGGGAGAACACAACTCCCCACTTCTTTCCTGAAGGCGGTCCTGCGACCGTCCCCTTGAGCATGCATGTCTTTTTTTTTAATTTTTTATTGTTATGTTAATCACCATATATTACATCATTAGTTTTTGGTGCAGTGTTCCATGATTCATTGTTTGTTCATAACACCCAGTGCTCCATGCAGAACGTGCCCTCCTCAATACCCATCACCAGGCTCACCCCTCCTCCTACCCCCCTCCCCTCTAGAACCCTCAGTTTGTTTCTCAGAGTCCATCATCTCTCATGGTTCGTCTCCCCCTCTGACATACTCCCCTTTTCTTCCTCTCCTGTTATCTTCTTCTTTTTCTTTTTTCTTAAAATATGTTGCGTTATTTGTTTCAGAAGTACAGAACTGTGATTCAACAGTCTGGCACAATTCACAGCGCTCACCGTAGCACATACCCTCCCCAATGTCTATCACCCAGCCACCCCATCCCTCCCACCCCCAACCACTCCAGTAACACTCAGTTTCTTTCCCGAGATGAAGAATTCCTCATATCAGTGAGGTCATATGATACATGTCTTTCTCTGATTGACTTATTTCACTCAGCATAACACCCTCCAGTTCCATCCACGTCGTTGCAAATGGCAAGATCTCATTCCTTTTGATGGCTGCATAATATTCCATTGTGTATATACACCACATCTTCTTTATCCATTCATCTGTCGATGGGCATCTTGGCTCTTTCCACCGTTTGGCTATGGTGGACATTGCTGCTATAAACATTGGGGTACACGTACCCCTTCGGGTCCCTACATTTGTATCTTTGTGGTAAATACCCAGTAGTGCAACTGCTGGATCGAACGGTAGCTCTAATTTCAACTGTTTGAGGAACCTCCATACTGTTTTCCAGAGGGGTTGCACTAGCTTGCATTCCCACCAACAGTGTAGGAGGGTTCCCCTTTCTCCACATCCCCGCCAACATCTGTCGTTCCCTGACTTGTTAATTTCAGCCATTCTGACGGGTGTGAGGTGGTATCTCATGGAGGTTTTGATTTGGATTTCCCTGATGCCGAGCGATGTGGAGCACTTTTTCATGTGCCTGTTGGCCATTTGGATGTCTTCTTTGGAGACATGTCTGTTCATGTCTTCTGCCCATTTCTTGATTGAATTATTTCTTCTTTGGGTGTTGAGTTTGATCAGTTCTTTATAGATTTTGGATACTAGCCCTTTATCTGATAGGTCAGTTGCAAATATTTTCTCCCATTCTGTCGGTTGTCTTTTGGTTTTGTGGACTGTTTCTTTTGCTGTGCAAAAGCTTTTTATCTTGATGAAATCCCAAGAGTTCATTTTTGCCCTGGCTTCCCGTGCCTTTGGCGATGTTTCTAGGAAGAAGTTGCTGCGGCTAAGGTCGAAAAGGTTGCTACCTGTGTTCTCCTTTAGGATTTTGATGGACTCCTGTGTCACGTTTAGGTCTTTCAACCGTTTGGAGTCTATTTTTGTGTGTGGTGTAAGGAAATGGTCCAGTTTCATTCTTCTGCATGTGGCTGTCCAATTTTCCCAACACCATTTGTTGAAGAGACTGTCTTTTTGCCATTGGACATTCTTTCCTGCTTTGTCAAAGATAAGTTGACCATAGAGTTGAGGGTCCATTTCTGGGCTCTCGATTCTGTTCCATTGATCTATGTGTCTGTTTTTGTGCCAGTACCATACTGTCTTGATGATGACAGGTTTGTCATAGAGCTGAAAGTCCGGAATTGTGAAGCCGCCAGCTTTGCTTTTCTTTTTCATTAGTCCTCTGGCTATTCTGGGTCTCTTCTGGTTCCATACAAATTTGAGGATTATTTCTTCCATTTCTTTGAGAAAAGTGGATGGTATTTTGATGGGGATTGCATTGAATGTGTAGATTGCTCTAGGTAGCATTGACATCTTCAGAATGTTGATTCTCCCAATCCATGAGCACGGAACGTTGTTCCATTTCTTTGTGTCTTCTTCCATTTCTTTCATGAGTATTTTATAGTTTTCTGAGTACAGATCCTTTGCCTCTTTGGTTAGATTTCTTCCTAGGGATCTAATGGTTTTGGGTGCAATTGTAAATGGGATCGACTCCTTGATTTGTCTCTCTTCTGTCTTGTTGTTGGTGTAGAGGAATGCCACCGATTTCTGTGCACTGATTTTGTATCCTGCTACTTTACTGAATTCCTGTATGAGTTCTAGCAGTTTTGCGGTGGAGTCTTTTGGGTTTTCCACATACAGTATCTTATCATCTGCAAAGAGTGAGAGGTTTGACTTCCTCTTTGCCGTTTTGGATGCCTTTGATTTCTTTTTGTTGTCTGATTGCTGTGGCTAGGACTTCTAATACTACGTTGAATAGCAGTGGTGAGAGTGGACATCCCTGCCGCGTTCCTGACTTTATGGGAAAAGCTCTCGGCCTTTCCCCATTGAGAATGATATTCGCTGTCGGTTTTTCATAGATGGCTTTTATGATATTGAGGTATGTACCCTCTATCCCTATACTGTGAAGAGTTTTGATCAAGAAAGGATGTTGTACTTTGTCAAATGCTTTTTCTGCATCTATTGAGAGGATCATATGATTCTTGCTCTTTCTTCTGTTAATGTATTGTATCACGTTGATTGATTTGCGGATGGTGAACCAGCCTTGCAGCCCAGGAATAAATCCCACTTGGTCCTGGTGAATAATCCTTTTAATGTACTGTTGGAACCCATTGGCTAGTTTTTTTTGTGTGTGTGTGAGAATTTTTGCTTCCATGTTCATCAAGGATATTGGTCTGTAATTCTCTTTTTTGATGGGGTCTTTGTCTGGTTTTGGGATCAAGGTAATGCTGGCCTCATAAAATGAGTTTGGAAGTTTCCCTTCCATTTCTATTTTTTGGAACAGTTTCAGGAGAATAGGTAGTAATTCTTCTTGAAATGGCTGATAGAATTCCCCTGGGAAGCCATCTGGCCCTGGGCTTTTGTTTCTTGGGAGATTTTTGATGACTGTTTCAATTTCCTTAGTGGTTATAGGTCTGTTCAGGTTTTCTATTTCTTCCTGGTTCAATTTTGGTAGTTGATACATCTCTAGGAATGCACCCATTTCTTCCAGGTTATCTAATTTGCTGGCATAGAGTTGCTCATAATATGTTCTTATCATTGTTTGTATTTCTTTGGTGTTGGTTGTGATCTCTCCTCTTTCCTTCATGATTTTGTTGATTTGGGTCATTTCTCTTTTCTTCTTGATAAGTCTGGCCAGGGGTTTATCAATCTTGTTCATTCTTTCCAAGAACCAGCTCCTAGTTTCGTGGATCTGTTCTACTGTTCTTTTGGTTTCTAGTTCATTGATTTCTGCTCTGATCTTTATGATTTCTCTTCTCCTGCTGGGTTTAGGCTTTATTTGCTGTTCTTTCTCCAGCTCCTTTAGGTGTAGGGTTAGGTTGTGTATTTGAGACCTTTCTTATTTCTTGAGAAAGGCTTGTATTGCTATATACTTTCCTCTCAGGACTGCCTTTGTTGTATCCCAAAGATTTTGAACCGTTGTGTTTTCATTTTCATTGGTTTCCATGAAATTTTTTAATTCTTCTTTAATTTCCTGGTTGACCCATTCATTCTTTAGTAGGATGCTCTTTAGCCTCCATGTATTTGAGTTCTTTCCGACTTTCCTCTTGTGGTTGAGTTCTAGTTTCAAAGCATTGTGGTCTGAAAATATGCAGGGAATGATCCCAATCTTTTGGTACCGATTGAGACCTGATTTGTGACCTGGGATGTGATCAGTTCTGGAGAATGTTCCATGGGCACTAGAGAAGAATGTGTATTCCTTTGCTTGGGGATGGAATGTTCTGAATATGTCTGTGAAGTCCATTTGGTCCAGTGTGTCATTTAAAGTCTTTATTTCCTTGTTGATCTTTTGCTTAGATGATCTGTCCATTTCAGTCAGGGGGGTGTTAAAGTCCCCCACTATTATTGTATTGTTGTCAATGTGTTTCTTTGCTTTTGTTATTAATTGCCTTATATAATTGGCTGCTCCCATGTTCGGGGCATAGATCTTTACAATTGTTAGATCTTCTTGTTGGATAGACCCTTTAAGTAGGATATAGTGTCCTTCGTCATCTCTTATTACAGTCTTTGTTTTAAAATCTAGTTTGTCTGATATAAGGATTGCCACCCCAGCTTTCTTTTGGTGTCCATTAGCATGGTAAATGGTTTTCCACCCCCTCACTTTTAATGTGGGGGTGTCTTTGGCTCTAAAATGAGTCTCTTGCAGACAGCATATTGATGGGTCTGGTTTTTTTTTTTAATTTTTTATTGTTATGTTAATCACCATATATTGCATCATTAGTTTTTGGTGCAGTGTTCCATGATTCATTGTTTGTTCATAACACCCAGTGCTCCATGCAGAACGTGCCCTCCTCAATACCCATCACCAGGCTCACCCCTCCTCCTACCCCCCTCCCCTCTAGAACCCTCAGTTTGTTTCTCAGAGTCCATCATCTCTCATGGTTCGTCTCCCCCTCTGACATACTCCCCTTTTCTTCCTCTCCTGTTATCTTCTTCTTTTCCTTTTTTCTTAAAATATGTTGCGTTATTTCTTTCAGAAGTACAGAACTGTGATTCAACAGTCTGGCACAATTCACAGCACTCACCGTAGCACATACCCTCCCCAATGTCTATCACCCAGCCACCCCATCCCTCCCACCCCCAACCACTCCAGTAACACTCAGTTTCTTTCCCGAGATGAAGAATTCCTCATATCAGTGAGGTCATATGATACATGTCTTTCTCTGATTGACTTATTTCACTCAGCATAACACCCTCCAGTTCCATCCACGTCGTTGCAAATGGCAAGATCTCATTCCTTTTGATGGCTGCATAATATTCCATTGTGTATATACACCACATCTTCTTTATCCATTCATCTGTCGATGGGCATCTTGGCTCTTTCCACCGTTTGGCTATGGTGGACATTGCTGCTATAAACATTGGGGTACACGTACCCCTTCGGGTCCCTACATTTGTATCTTTGTGGTAAATACCCAGTAGTGCAACTGCTGGATCGAACGGTAGCTCTAATTTCAACTGTTTGAGGAACCTCCATACTGTTTTCCAGAGGGGTTGCACTAGCTTGCATTCCCACCAACAGTGTAGGAGGGTTCCCCTTTCTCCACATCCCCGCCAACATCTGTCGTTCCCTGACTTGTTAATTTCAGCCATTCTGACGGGTGTGAGGTGGTATCTCATGGAGGTTTTGATTTGGATTTCCCTGATGCCGAGCGATGTGGAGCACTTTTTCATGTGCCTGTTGGCCATTTGGATGTCTTCTTTGGAGACATGTCTGTTCATGTCTTCTGCCCATTTCTTGATTGAATTATTTCTTCTTTGGGTGTTGAGTTTGATCAGTTCTTTATAGATTTTGGATACTAGCCCTTTATCTGATAGGTCAGTTGCAAATATTTTCTCCCATTCTGTCGGTTGTCTTTTGGTTTTGTGGACTGTTTCTTTTGCTGTGCAAAAGCTTTTTATCTTGATGAAATCCCAAGAGTTCATTTTTGCCCTGGCTTCCCGTGCCTTTGGCGATGTTTCTAGGAAGAAGTTGCTGCGGCTAAGGTCGAAAAGGTTGCTACCTGTGTTCTCCTTTAGGATTTTGATGGACTCCTGTGTCACGTTTAGGTCTTTCAACCGTTTGGAGTCTATTTTTGTGTGTGGTGTAAGGAAATGGTCCAGTTTCATTCTTCTGCATGTGGCTGTCCAATTTTCCCAACACCATTTGTTGAAGAGACTGTCTTTTTGCCATTGGACATTCTTTCCTGCTTTGTCAAAGATAAGTTGACCATAGAGTTGAGGGTCCATTTCTGGGCTCTCGATTCTGTTCCATTGATCTATGTGTCTGTTTTTGTGCCAGTACCATACTGTCTTGATGATGACAGGTTTGTCATAGAGCTGAAAGTCCGGAATTGTGAAGCCGCCAGCTTTGCTTTTCTTTTTCATTAGTCCTCTGGCTATTCTGGGTCTCTTCTGGTTCCATACAAATTTGAGGATTATTTCTTCCATTTCTTTGAGAAAAGTGGATGGTATTTTGATGGGGATTGCATTGAATGTGTAGATTGCTCTAGGTAGCATTGACATCTTCAGAATGTTGATTCTCCCAATCCATGAGCACGGAACGTTGTTCCATTTCTTTGTGTCTTCTTCCATTTCTTTCATGAGTATTTTATAGTTTTCTGAGTACAGATCCTTTGCCTCTTTGGTTAGATTTCTTCCTAGGGATCTAATGGTTTTGGGTGCAATTGTAAATGGGATCGACTCCTTGATTTGTCTCTCTTCTGTCTTGTTGTTGGTGTAGAGGAATGCCACCGATTTCTGTGCACTGATTTTGTATCCTGCTACTTTACTGAATTCCTGTATGAGTTCTAGCAGTTTTGCGGTGGAGTCTTTTGGGTTTTCCACATACAGTATCTTATCATCTGCAAAGAGTGAGAGGTTTGACTTCCTCTTTGCCGTTTTGGATGCCTTTGATTTCTTTTTGTTGTCTGATTGCTGTGGCTAGGACTTCTAATACTACGTTGAATAGCAGTGGTGAGAGTGGACATCCCTGCCGCGTTCCTGACTTTATGGGAAAAGCTCTCGGCCTTTCCCCATTGAGAATGATATTCGCTGTCGGTTTTTCATAGATGGCTTTTATGATATTGAGGTATGTACCCTCTATCCCTATACTGTGAAGAGTTTTGATCAAGAAAGGATGTTGTACTTTGTCAAATGCTTTTTCTGCATCTATTGAGAGGATCATATGATTCTTGCTCTTTCTTCTGTTAATGTATTGTATCACGTTGATTGATTTGCGGATGGTGAACCAGCCTTGCAGCCCAGGAATAAATCCCACTTGGTCCTGGTGAATAATCCTTTTAATGTACTGTTGGAACCCATTGGCTAGTTTTTTTTGTGTGTGTGTGAGAATTTTTGCTTCCATGTTCATCAAGGATATTGGTCTGTAATTCTCTTTTTTGATGGGGTCTTTGTCTGGTTTTGGGATCAAGGTAATGCTGGCCTCATAAAATGAGTTTGGAAGTTTCCCTTCCATTTCTATTTTTTGGAACAGTTTCAGGAGAATAGGTAGTAATTCTTCTTGAAATGGCTGATAGAATTCCCCTGGGAAGCCATCTGGCCCTGGGCTTTTGTTTCTTGGGAGATTTTTGATGACTGTTTCAATTTCCTTAGTGGTTATAGGTCTGTTCAGGTTTTCTATTTCTTCCTGGTTCAATTTTGGTAGTTGATACATCTCTAGGAATGCACCCATTTCTTCCAGGTTATCTAATTTGCTGGCATAGAGTTGCTCATAATATGTTCTTATCATTGTTTGTATTTCTTTGGTGTTGGTTGTGATCTCTCCTCTTTCCTTCATGATTTTGTTGATTTGGGTCATTTCTCTTTTCTTCTTGATAAGTCTGGCCAGGGGTTTATCAATCTTGTTCATTCTTTCCAAGAACCAGCTCCTAGTTTCGTGGATCTGTTCTACTGTTCTTTTGGTTTCTAGTTCATTGATTTCTGCTCTGATCTTTATGATTTCTCTTCTCCTGCTGGGTTTAGGCTTTATTTGCTGTTCTTTCTCCAGCTCCTTTAGGTGTAGGGTTAGGTTGTGTATTTGAGACCTTTCTTGTTTCTTGAGAAAGGCTTGTATTGCTATATACTTTCCTCTCAGGACTGCCTTTGTTGTATCCCAAAGATTTTGAACCGTTGTGTTTTCATTTTCATTGGTTTCCATGAAATTTTTTAATTCTTCTTTAATTTCCTGGTTGACCCATTCATTCTTTAGTAGGATGCTCTTTAGCCTCCATGTATTTGAGTTCTTTCCGACTTTCCTCTTGTGGTTGAGTTCTAGTTTCAAAGCATTGTGGTCTGAAAATATGCAGGGAATGATCCCAATCTTTTGGTACCGATTGAGACCTGATTTGTGACCTGGGATGTGATCAGTTCTGGAGAATGTTCCATGGGCACTAGAGAAGAATGTGTATTCCTTTGCTTGGGGATGGAATGTTCTGAATATGTCTGTGAAGTCCATTTGGTCCAGTGTGTCATTTAAAGTCTTTATTTCCTTGTTGATCTTTTGCTTAGATGATCTGTCCATTTCAGTCAGGGGGGTGTTAAAGTCCCCCACTATTATTGTATTGTTGTCAATGTGTTTCTTTGCTTTTGTTATTAATTGCCTTATATAATTGGCTGCTCCCATGTTCGGGGCATAGATCTTTACAATTGTTAGATCTTCTTGTTGGATAGACCCTTTAAGTAGGATATAGTGTCCTTCCTCATCGCTTATTACAGTCTTTGTTTTAAAATCTAGTTTGTCTGATAGAAGGATTGCCACCCCAGCTTTCTTTTGGTGTCCATTAGCATGGTAAATGGTTTTCCACCCCCTCACTTTCAATCTGGGGGTGTCTTTGGGTCTAAAATGAGTCTCTTGCAGACAGCATATTGATGGGTCTTGTTTTTTAATCCAATCTGATAGCCTGTGTCTTTTGATTGGGGCATTTACGCCATTTGCATTCAGGGTAACTATTGAAAAGTATGAATTTAGTGCCATTGTATTACCTGTAAGGTGACTGTTAACTCTCTCTTGTCTGTGTTCGTTTCTGCTCTTTGCTGCTTTTAGGTTCTCTCTTTGCTTAGAGGACCCCTCTCAATATTTCTTGGAGGGGTGGTTTTGTGTTTGCAAATTCCTTTAGTTTTTGTTTGTTCTGGAAGCTTTTTATCTCTCCTTCTATTTTCAATGATAGCCTAGCTGGATATAGTATTCTTGGCTGCATATTTTTCTCGTTTAGTGCTCTGAAGATATCTTGCCAGTCCTTTCTGGCCTGCCAGGTCTCTGTGGATAGGTCTGTTGCCAATCTAATGTTTCTACCATTGTAGGTTACATATCTCTTCTCCGGAGCTGCTTTCAGGATTTTCTCTTTGTCTCTGAGACTCGTAAGTTTTACTATTAGATGTCGGGTGTTGACCTATTATTATTGATTTTGAGAGGGGTTCTCTGTGCCTCCTGGATTTTAATGCCTGTTTCCTTCCTCACATTAGGGAAGTTCTCTGTTATAATTTGCTCCAATATACCTTCTGCCCCTCTCTCTCTCTCTTCTTCTTCTGGGATCCCAATTATTCTAATGTTGTTTCGTCTTATCGTATCACTTATCTCTCGAATTCTGCCCTCGTGATCCTGTAGTTGTTTCTCTCTCTTTTTCTCAGCCTCTTTATTTTCCATCATTTGGTCTTCTATATCGCTGATTCTCTCTTCTGCCTCATTTATCCTAGCATTTAGTGCCCCCATTTTTGATTGCACCTCATCAATAGCCTTTTTGATTTCGATTTGGTTAGATTTTAGTTCTTTTATTTCTCCAGAAAGGGTTTCTCTAATAACTTCCACGCTTTTTTCAAGCCCAGCTAGTATCTTTAAAGTCATGATTCTGAACTCTAGGTCCGACATCGTACTAATGTCCGTATTGAGTAGGTCCCTGGCTGACGGTACTACCTCTTGTTCTTTTTGCTGAGGTGATTTCTTTCGTCTTGTCATTTTCTCCAGAGGAGAATAGATGAATGAGAGAACAAAATCCTAACAGGTTTACAACGTCCCCAGCAAATATACTGTATACAAATCAGAAAAGACCTGAAACCAGGGGAAAAGAAAGGGAAAGAAAGAAAAACGAAAGAGAAAAAGAAAAAAAAGGATAAAAACAAAAACAAAACAATACAAAAAAGGCAGAATATGATCAAATATGATCAGGCTAGTGCATAGATCAGTGCCGCACACTAGATTTTGGGCGTATTTTGGTCTGTTAGAAAAAGGTGCCTCCTAAAATTTTAAAGGAAGAAAGACATATATGTACAAAATAATGGTTGATACAATGAAGGGATGGAAGATGACTGTAAAGATGAAAATTATAAAAGATTTTATAAAAGGACTTGGTAAGATAAGTTGTTTGAAAAAAGAAAGAAGATTTAAGAAAAAAAAAGGAAAAAGGGAGAGAATGTGATCAGGCAGGAGACTAGAACAAAGCCATACACTAGTGATTTAGGGTATATTTTGATCTGTTAGAAGAAACTGTACCTCAAAATTTTAAAGAGAGAACAACTTATATATATATATATATGCCAAAAATAAGGGTAACTACTATGAAGGGATAAAATATGACTCTAAAAATGAAAAATAAAAAATGTTTGTTTTTTTTTTTAAAAAAGGGATTTATAAGATGTTGGTTGAAAAAGGGAAAAAGAAAAAAAAACAGTCAACAAAAATTAACTTTGATGAAATAATGAATCATGGTTAAAAAAAAAAAAAAGCCATGAATCTATGTGCAGTGTTCCCCTAGCGCTGGAGTTCTCCTATTCTCCTTGATCGATCAACTTGGTCTTGCCTTGCTGGCTGTTTGTGCTGATCTTCTGGGGGAGGGGCCTGTTGCTGTGGTTTCCAAATGTCTTTGCCGGAGGCGGAATTGCCCCGCCCTTGTCAGTCCGGGCTAAGGAAGCTGCTCCGCTTTGCTCTCAGGAGCTTTTGTTCCCTGCAAGCTCTCGGTACAGCCTTGGAGGACCAGGGCAGAAATGGTGGCCTCCCAATCTCCCCTCGGAGGAGCTGAGAACCTGGGGCCCCGCTCCTCAGTGTGCCCCCAGAGAAAAGCAGTCACTTCCGTGTCCCCGTTCTCCGGCCGCACTCCGTGCTCACCCGGCCTGTGACCGAGCGTTGCTATCTATGGCACCCGACCCCGCACGGAGTCTCCAAACCCAGCAGATCCCTGCAGTGCGCTCCCGCACCGCTCCTCCCCGGGAAGGAAGGGGAGTCTCCCCGGATCTGCTGCTTGTTGGGTCCCTGCTGGGGGAGCCGTGCTCCGACTGGGCCGCAGATCACAGTTTATGGCAACCCCGAGCTGAGAGCCCACGACTCTGCTCCGTCTCTGCAGCCGGCTTCCCCGCGAGCATGCAAGTCTTACTGCTCGCTTAGCAAGGAAAGAAACAGTAGTGTAGGGGAACCGTGTGTACATAGCCTCACTGTTGCGAGGAGTGGGAACACTTGTTGTGCCTGTGCGTAAGAGCCTGACTGACAATTCCCTTAAGTTACTGGGCGAGAGAAACGGATTCATGCAGCTGCACCTCTCCCACCAGCTCTCAGTATCAGAATGGTAGCACTCCTCCGGCCTGTGTGCCTGCAGGCCTAAGTTTCAGGCCCCTCCCTGGAATACACTACACTGGAGAAACCGCGCTTTAGCTCCCGCCAGTCCCTAGCGGAGAGGAAGCTGTATGGTGTGCGCTGTGCTTGAGAGCCCGGCGAACGTCTTCCCTACGTAAAACCGGGGGAAAGAAATGCCGTTGCCGGAGACGCCTCTCGGCTCACCTCTTTTCCTGGAGCTAGTACCTTTACCCCGGTGCGCGTGCAGGCCCAAAGCCAAAAACCTCACTCGAGGGAACCGCACTGTAGAGAATCCGGGCTTCGGCCAGACTAGGCCTTCCTGAGGGTGGAAGACTTTTGCTATGAGCATGCGTGCGAGCACTGCCAGCGAGTCCAAAACCATTTTCTGAGGGAGACTGAGGCCGCGGCAGAAGGGAGAACAAAACTCCCCACTTGTTTCCTGAAGGCAGCCCAGCAGCCGCCCCCTTGGACATGCAAGTCTCACTGCTCACGTACCAAAGCAAAGAAACAGTACTGTAGGGGAACCTTGTTGTAGGTAGACTCCCTGTTGCGCGAGTGGGAACACTTGGAGTGCCTGTGCGTAAGAGCCTGGCCGAATAGTCCCTTAAGTTCCTGGGCGAGAGAAACGGATTCGTGCAGCCGCAACTCTCCCACCAGCTCTCAGTATCAGAATGGTAGCACTCCTCCGCCCTGTGTGCGTGCAGGCCTAAGAGGCAGGCCCCTCCTTGGAAGGCACAGCACTGTGGAGAACCCGCGTTAGTTCCCGCCAGTCCCTAGCGGAGAGGACGCTGTATGGTGTGCGCTGTGCTTCAGAGCCCGGCGAACGGCTTCCCTATGTAAAAGCGAGGGAAAGAAAGGCCTGTGCCGGAGACACCTCTCGGCTGAGCTCTTGTTCCTGGGGCTAGTATCGTGCTCCGTTGTGCGAGCAGACCAAAAGCCAACCACCTAAATCCAGGGAACTGCACTGTGTGGAATCCAGGCTTCGGGCAGACTAGGCCTTCCTGAGGGTGGAAACCTTTTGCAGTGTGAATGCGGGCGAGCACTGCCAGCGAGTCCAAAACCATTTTGCGAAGGAGACTGAGGCCGCGGCAGAAGTGAGAACTCAACTCCCCACTTGTTTCCTGAAGCCAGCCAGGCGGCCGCCCCCTTGAGCATGCATGTCTCACTGCTTGTGGACCAACGCAAAGAAACAGTAGGGTAGGTGACCGTGTTGTACAGAGCCTCACTGTTCCGGAGAGGGGAAACACTTGGAGTGTGTGTGCATGAGACCCTGGGAGACGAGTCCCATACGTTACTGGGCGAGAGAAACGAACTCGTGCAGCCGCACCTCTCCCACCAGCTCTCAGTGGCAGAATGCAAGCACTCCTCAGGCATGTGTGCGAGCAGGCCTAAGTAGCAGGCCCCTCCCTGGAAGGCACAACACTGTGGTGAAAGCGCACGGTAGCTCCCGCCAGGCACCGGCGGGGAGGACGCTGTATGGTGTGCGCTGTGCCTGAGAGCCCGGCGAGCATCTTCCCTATGTAAAACCGGGGGAAAGAAAGGCCAGTGCCGGAGAGGCCTCTCGGCTGAGCTCTTTTCCTGGAGCTAGTACCTTTATCCCGGTGGGCGTGCAGGCCAAAAGCCAAAAACCTCACTCGAGGAAACCGCATTGTAGAGAATCCGGGCTTCGGCCAGACTAGGCCTTCCTCTGGTTGGAAGCCTTTTGCTGTGTGCATGCTTATGAGCTCCGCCCCGGAGTCCAAAACCATTTTCGGAGGGAGACTGAGGCCGCGGCAGAAGGGAGAACACAACTCCCCACTTGTTTCCTGAAGCCAGCCCAGCGGCCGCCCGCTTGGGCATGCAAGTCTCACTGCTCGCGTACCAAGGAAAGAAACAGTAGTGTAGGGGAACCGTGTGTACATAGCCTCACTGTTGCGGGGAGTGGGAACACTTGGAGTGCCTGTGCGTAAGAGCCTGACTGACAATTCCCTTAAGTTACTGTGCAAGGGAAATGGATTCGTGCAGCCGCCCCTCTCCCACCAGCTCTCAGTAGCAGAATGGTAGCACTCCTCCGGCATGTGTGCCTGCAGGCCTAAGTTGCAGGCCCCTCTCTGGAATGCACTACACTGGAGAAACCGCGCTATAGCTCCCGCAAGTCCGTAGCGGAGAGGAAGCTGTATGGTGTGCGCTGTGCTTGAGAGCCCGGCGAACGTCTTCCCTACGTAAAACCGGGAGAAAGAAAGGCCGTTGGCGGAGAAGTCTCTCGGCTAAGCTCTTGTTCCTGGAGCTAGTACCTTTGCCCCGGTGTGCGTGCAGGCCAAAACCCAAAAACCTCACTGGAGGGAACCGCACTGTAGAGAATCCGGACTTCGGGCAGACTAGGCCTTCCTGAGGGTGGAAGCCTTCTGCTGTGTGCATGCGTATGAGCTCCACCAGGGAATCTAAAACCATTTTCTGAGGGAGACTGAGGCCGCAGAAGAAGGGAGAACAAAACACCCCACTTGTTTCCTGCTACTGGCCCTGCGTCTAACCCCTTGTGCATGCATGTCTCACTGCTCCCAAACCAACGTAAGAAATGCAGGGTAGGGGACCGTGTTGTAGAGAGTCTCACTGTTACGGAAGGTGGAAACACTGGGAGTGTGTGTACGTGAGAGCCTGGGAGACGAGTCCCCTAACTTACTGGGCGAGAGAAAAGGATTAGTTGCAGCGGCACCTCTCCAACCAGCTCTCAGTGGCAGAATGCTAGCACTCCTCAGGCATGTGTGCGTGCAGGCCTAAGTATCAGGCCCCTCCCTGGAAGGCACAAAACTGCGGTGAAAGCGCGCTTCAGCTCAGGCCTGTCCCCGGCGTGGAGGACGCTGTAAGGTTTCCTCTGTACTTGAGAGCCCGGCGAACGGCTTCCCTATGTAAAACCGAGAGGGAAAGAAAGGCCGGTGCCTGAGACGCCTCTCGGCTCAGCTCTTGTTCCTGGGGCTAGTACCGTTGCCCCGGTGTGCTTGAAGGACAAAAGCCAACCACCTAACTCGAGGGAATCACACTATAGAGAATCCGGGCTTCGGCTGGACTAGGCCTTCCTGAGGGTGGAAAGCTTCTGCTGAGAGCATGCATGCGAGCACTGCCAGCGAGTCCAAAACCATTTTCCCAGGGAGACTGAGGCCGCGGCAGAAGGGAGAACACAACTGCCCATTTGTTTCCTGAAGCCAGCCCAGCAGCCGACCCCTAGGGCATGCAAGTCTCACGCTCGCTTACCAACGCAATGAAACCGTACTGTAGGGGAACCGTGTATACAGAGCCTCACTGTTGCGCGCAGTGGGAACTCTTGGAGTGCCTGTACGTAAGAGCCTGGCTGAAGAGTCCCTTCAGTTCCTGGGCGAGAGAAACGGATTCGTGCAGCCGCACCTCTCCCACCAGCTCTCAGTATCAGAATGGTAGCACTCCTCCGGCCTGTGTGCGTGCAGGCCTAAGTTGCAGGCCCCTCCCTGGAAGGCAGTACACTGTGGAGAAACCGCGCTTTAGCTGCCGCCGTTCCCTAGCGGAGAGGAAGCTGTAGGGTGTGCGATGTGCCTAGAGCCCGGCGAACGTCTTCCCTAGGTAAAACCGGGGGAAACAAGGGCCGGTGCCGGAGACGCGTCTCGGCTCAGCTCTTGTTCATGGAGCTAGTATCTTTACCCCGGTGTGCGTGCAGGCCGAAAGCCAAAAACCTCACACGAGGGAACCGCACTGTAGAGAATCCAGGCTTCGGCCAGACTAGGCCTTCCTGAGGGTGGAAGCCTTCTGCTGTGTGCATGCGTATGAGCTCCGCCACGGAGTACAAAACCATTTTCTGAGGGAGACGGAGGCCGCGGCAGAAGTGAGAACAAAGCTCCCCACTTGTTTCCTGCTAGTGGCCCTGCGTCCAACCCCTTGTGCATGCATGTCTCACTGCTCCCATACCAACGTAAGAAAAGTAGGGTAGGGGACCGTGTTGTAGAGAGTCTCACTGTTACGGAGGGTGGAAACACTTGGAGTGTGTGTTCGTGAGAGCCTGGGAGACGAGTCCCCTAAGTTACTGGGGGAGAGAAAAGGATTAGTTGCAGCGGCACCTCTCCAAACAGCTCTCAGTATTAGAATGATAGCATTCCTCCGGCATGTGTGCGAGCAGGCCTAAGAGGCAGGCCCCTCCTTGGAAGGCACAGCACTGTGGAGAACCCGCGTTAGCTCCCGCCGATCCCTAGCGGAGAGGACGCTGTATGGTGTGCGCTGTGCTTCAGAGCCCGGCGAACGGCTTCCCTATGTAAAAGCGAGGGAAAGAAAGGCCTGTGCCGGAGACACCTCTCGGCTGAGCTCTTGTTCCTGGGCTACTATCGTGCTCCATTGTGCGAGCAGACCAAAAGCCAACCACCTAAATCCAGGGAACTGCACTGTGTGGAATCCAGGCTTCGGCCAGACTAGGCCTTCCTGAGGGTGGAAACCTCTTGCAGTGTGAATGCGGGCGAGCACTGCCAGCGAGTCCAAAACCATTTTGTGAGGAAGACTGAGGCCTCGGCAGAAGTGAGAACTCAACTCCCCACTTTTTTCCTGAAGCCAGCCAGACGGCCGCCCCCTTGAGCATGCATGTCTCACTGCTTGCCGACCAAGGCAAAGAGACAGTGGGGTAGGGGACCGTGTTGTAGAGAGCCTGACTGTTAGGGAGGGTGGAAACACTTGGAGTGTGTGTACGTGAGAGCCTAGGAGACGAGTCCCCTAAGTTACTGGGCGAGAGAAAAGGATTAGTTGCAGCGGCACCTCTCCCACCAGCTCTCAGTATCAGAATGGTAGCACTCCTCCGGCATGTGTGTGTGCAGACCTAAGTGGCAGGCCCCTCCTTGGAAGGCACAACACTGTGGAGAAACCGCGCTTTAGCTCCTGCCGGTCCCTAGCGGAGAGGACGCTATATGGTGTGCGCTGTGCTTGAGAGCCCGGCGATCGGCTTCCCTATGTATAAGCGAGGGAAAGAAAGGCCGGTGCCCGAGACGCCTCTCGGCTCAGCTCTTGTTCCTGGAGCTAGTACCGTTACCCTGGTGTGCTTGCAGGCCGAGGGCCAACCTCCCAATTCGAGGGAACCACACTGTAGAAATTCCTTACTTCGGCCAGACTAGGCCTTCCTGAGGGAGGTAACCCTTTGCAGTGTGAATGCGGGCGAGCACTGCCAGCGAGTCCAAAACCGTTTTACGAGGGAGACTGAGGCCGCGACCGAAGTGAGAACTCAACTCCCCATTTGTTTCCTGAAGCCAGCCCGGCAGCCGCCCCCTTGAGCATGCAAGTCTCACTGTTCGCGTCCCAACGCAAGGAAACAGTAGGCTGGGGGACCGTGTTGTAGAGAGCCTCACTGTTCCGGAGAGTGGAAACACTTCGAGTGCGTGTGCGTGAGAGCCTGGGAGACGAGTGTCCTACGTTACTGGGCGAGAGAAACGAACTCGTGCAGCCGCACCTCTCCCACCAGCTCTCAGTGGCAGAATGCTAGCACTCCTCAGGCATGCGTTCGTGCAGGCCTAAGTATCAGGGCCCTCCCTGGAAGGCACAAAACTGTGGTGAAAGCGCGCTTCAGCTCCGGCCGGTCCCCGGCGGGGAGGACGCGGTAAGGTTTCCTCTGTACTTGAGAGCCCGGCGAACGGCATCCCTATGTAAAACCGAGGGAAAGAAAGGCCGGTGCCTGAGACGCCTCTCGGCTCAGCTCTTGTTCCTGGGGCTAGTACCGTTGCCCCGGTGTGCTTGAAGGACAAAAGCCAACCACCTAACTCGAGGGAATCACACTATAGAGAATCCGGGCTTCGGCTGGACTAGGCCTTCCTGAGGGTGGAAAGCTTCTGCTGAGAGCATGCATGCGAGCACTGCCAGCGAGTCCAAAACCATTTTCCCAGGGAGACTGAGGCCGCGGCAGAAGGGAGAACACAACTGCCCATTTGTTTCCTGAAGCCAGCCCAGCAGCCGACCCCTAGGGCATGCAAGTCTCACGCTCGCTTACCAACGCAATGAAACCGTACTGTAGGGGAACCGTGTATACAGAGCCTCACTGTTGCGCGCAGTGGGAACTCTTGGAGTGCCTGTACGTAAGAGCCTGGCTGAAGAGTCCCTTCAGTTCCTGGGCGAGAGAAACGGATTCGTGCAGCCGCACCTCTCCCACCAGCTCTCAGTATCAGAATGGTAGCACTCCTCCGGCCTGTGTGCGTGCAGGCCTAAGTTGCAGGCCCCTCCCTGGAAGGCAGTACACTGTGGAGAAACCGCGCTTTAGCTGCCGCCGTTCCCTAGCGGAGAGGAAGCTGTAGGGTGTGCGATGTGCCTAGAGCCCGGCGAACGTCTTCCCTACGTAAAACCGGGGGAAACAAAGGCCGGTGCCGGAGACGCGTCTCGGCTCAGCTCTTGTTCATGGAGCTAGTATCTTTACCCCGGTGTGCGTGCAGGCCGAAAGCCAAAAACCTCACACGAGGGAAACGCACTGTAGAGAATCGGGCTTCGGCCAGACTAGGCCTTCCTGAGGGTGGAAGCCTTCTGCTGTGTGCATGCGTATGAGCTCGGCCACGGAGTACAAAACCATTTTCTGAGGGAGACTGAGGCCGCAGTAGAAGGGAGAACAAAGCTCCCCACTTGTTTCCTGCTACTGGCCCTGCGTCCAACCCCTTGTGCATGCATGTCTCACTGCTCCCATACCAACGTAAGAAAAGTAGGGTAGGGGACCGTGTTGTAGAGAGTCTCACTGTTACGGAGGGTGGAAACACTGGGAGTGTGTGTACGTGAGAGCCTGGGAGACGAGTCCCCTAAGTTACTGAGCGAGAGAAAAGGATTAGTTGTAGCAGCACCTCTCCCACCAGCTCTCAGTGGCAGAATGCTAGCACTCCTCAGGCATGTGTGCGTGCAGGCCTAAGTATCAGGCCCCTCCCTGGAAGGCACAAAACTGCGGTGAAAGCGCGCTTCAGCTCCGGCCTGTCCCCGGCGTGGAGGACGCTGTAAGGTTTCCTCTGTACTTGAGAGCCCGGCGAACGGCTTCCCTATGTAAAACTGAGAGGGAAAGAAAGGCCGGTGCCTGAGACGCCTCTCGGCTCAGCTCTTGTTCCTGGGGCTAGTACCGTTGCCCCGGTGTGCTTGAAGGACAAAAGCCAACCACCTAACTCGAGGGAATCACACTATAGAGAATCCGGGCTTCGGCTGGACTAGGCCTTCCTGAGGGTGGAAAGCTTCTGCTGAGAGCATGCATGCGAGCACTGCCAGCGAGTCCAAAACCATTTTCCCAGGGAGACTGAGGCCGCGGCAGAAGGGAGAACACAACAGCCCATTTGTTTCCTGAAGCCAGCCCAGCAGCCGACCCCTAGGGCATGCAAGTCTCACGCTCGCTTATCAACGCAATGAAACAGTACTGTAGGGGAACCGTGTATACAGAGCCTCACTGTTGCGTGGAGTGGGAACTCTTGGAGTGCCTGTACGTAAGAGCCTGGCTGAAGAGTCCCTTCAGTTCCTGGGCGAGAGAAACGGATTCGTGCAGCCGCACCTCTCCCACCAGCTCTCAGTATCAGAATGGTAGCACTCCTCCGGCCTGTGTGCGTGCAGGCCTAAGTTGCAGGCCCCTCCCTGGAAGGCAGTACACTGTGGAGAAACCGCGCTTTAGCTGCCGCCGTTCCCTAGCGGAGAGGAAGCTGTAGGGTGTGCGATGTGCCTAGAGCCCGGCGAACGTCTTCCCTAGGTAAAACCGGGGGAAACAAGGGCCGGTGCCGGAGACGCGTCTCGGCTCAGCTCTTGTTCATGGAGCTAGTATCTTTACCCCGGTGTGCGTGCAGGCCGAAAGCCAAAAACCTCACACGAGGGAACCGCACTGTAGAGAATCCAGGCTTCGGCCAGACTAGGCCTTCCTGAGGGTGGAAGCCTTCTGCTGTGTGCATGCGTATGAGCTCCGCCACGGAGTACAAAACCATTTTCTGAGGGAGACGGAGGCCGCGGCAGAAGTGAGAACAAAGCTCCCCACTTGTTTCCTGCTAGTGGCCCTGCGTCCAACCCCTTGTGCATGCATGTCTCACTGCTCCCATACCAACGTAAGAAAAGTAGGGTAGGGGACCGTGTTGTAGAGAGTCTCACTGTTACGGAGTGTGGAAACACTTGGAGTGTGTGTACGTGAGAGCCTGGGAGACGAGTCCCCTAAGTTACTGGGGGAGAGAAAAGGATTAGTTGCAGCGGCACCTCTCCAAACAGCTCTCAGTATTAGAATGATAGCATTCCTCCGGCATGTGTGCGAGCAGGCCTAAGAGGCAGGCCCCTCCTTGGAAGGCACAGCACTGTGGAGAACCCGCGTTAGCTCCCGCCGATCCCTAGCGGAGAGGACGCTGTATGGTGTGCGCTGTGCTTCAGAGCCCGGCGAACGGCTTCCCTATGTAAAAGCGAGGGAAAGAAAGGCCTGTGCCGGAGACACCTCTCGGCTGAGCTCTTGTTCCTGGGCTACTATCGTGCTCCATTGTGCGAGCAGACCAAAAGCCAACCACCTAAATCCAGGGAACTGCACTGTGTGGAATCCAGGCTTCGGCCAGACTAGGCCTTCCTGAGGGTGGAAACCTCTTGCAGTGTGAATGCGGGCGAGCACTGCCAGCGAGTCCAAAACCATTTTGTGAGGAAGACTGAGGCCTCGGCAGAAGTGAGAACTCAACTCCCCACTTTTTTCCTGAAGCCAGCCAGACGGCCGCCCCCTTGAGCATGCATGTCTCACTGCTTGCCGACCAAGGCAAAGAGACAGTGGGGTAGGGGACCGTGTTGTAGAGAGCCTGACTGTTAGGGAGGGTGGAAACACTTGGAGTGTGTGTACGTGAGAGCCTAGGAGACGAGTCCCCTAAGTTACTGGGCGAGAGAAAAGGATTAGTTGCAGCGGCACCTCTCCCACCAGCTCTCAGTATCAGAATGGTAGCACTCCTCCGGCATGTGTGTGTGCAGACCTAAGTGGCAGGCCCCTCCTTGGAAGGCACAACACTGTGGAGAAACCGCGCTTTAGCTCCTGCCGGTCCCTAGCGGAGAGGACGCTATATGGTGTGCGCTGTGCTTGAGAGCCCGGCGATCGGCTTCCCTATGTATAAGCGAGGGAAAGAAAGGCCGGTGCCCGAGACGCCTCTCGGCTCAGCTCTTGTTCCTGGAGCTAGTACCGTTACCCTGGTGTGCTTGCAGGCCGAGGGCCAACCTCCCAATTCGAGGGAACCACACTGTAGAAATTCCTTACTTCGGCCAGACTAGGCCTTCCTGAGGGAGGTAACCCTTTGCAGTGTGAATGCGGGCGAGCACTGCCAGCGAGTCCAAAACCGTTTTACGAGGGAGACTGAGGCCGCGACCGAAGTGAGAACTCAACTCCCCATTTGTTTCCTGAAGCCAGCCCGGCAGCCGCCCCCTTGAGCATGCAAGTCTCACTGTTCGCGTCCCAACGCAAGGAAACAGTAGGCTGGGGGACCGTGTTGTAGAGAGCCTCACTGTTCCGGAGAGTGGAAACACTTCGAGTGCGTGTGCGTGAGAGCCTGGGAGACGAGTGTCCTACGTTACTGGGCGAGAGAAACGAACTCGTGCAGCCGCACCTCTCCCACCAGCTCTCAGTGGCAGAATGCTAGCACTCCTCAGGCATGCGTTCGTGCAGGCCTAAGTATCAGGGCCCTCCCTGGAAGGCACAAAACTGTGGTGAAAGCGCGCTTCAGCTCCGGCCGGTCCCCGGCGGGGAGGACGCGGTAAGGTTTCCTCTGTACTTGAGAGCCCGGCGAACGGCATCCCTATGTAAAACCGAGGGAAAGAAAGGCCGGTGCCTGAGACGCCTCTCGGCTCAGCTCTTGTTCCTGGGGCTAGTACCGTTGCCCCGGTGTGCTTGAAGGACAAAAGCCAACCACCTAACTCGAGGGAATCACACTATAGAGAATCCGGGCTTCGGCTGGACTAGGCCTTCCTGAGGGTGGAAAGCTTCTGCTGAGAGCATGCATGCGAGCACTGCCAGCGAGTCCAAAACCATTTTCCCAGGGAGACTGAGGCCGCGGCAGAAGGGAGAACACAACTGCCCATTTGTTTCCTGAAGCCTGCCCAGCAGCCGACCCCTAGGGCATGCAAGTCTCACGCTCGCTTACCAACGCAATGAAACAGTACTGTAGGGGAACCGTGTATACAGAGCCTCACTGTTGCGCGGAGTGGGAACTCTTGGAGTGCCTGTACATAAGAGCCTGGCTGAAGAGTCCCTTCAGTTCCTGGGCGAGAGAAACGGATTCGTGCAGCCGCACCTCTCCCACCAGCTCTCAGTATCAGAATGGTAGCACTCCTCCGGCCTGTGTGCGTGCAGGCCTAAGTTGCAGGCCCCTCCCTGGAAGGCAGTACACTGTGGAGAAACCGCGCTTTAGCTGCCGCCGTTCCCTAGCGGAGAGGAAGCTGTAGGGTGTGCGATGTGCCTAGAGCCCGGCGAACGTCTTCCCTACGTAAAACCGGGGGAAACAAAGGCCGGTGCCGGAGACGCGTCTCGGCTCAGCTCTTGTTCATGGAGCTAGTATCTTTACCCCGGTGTGCGTGCAGGCCGAAAGCCAAAAACCTCACACGAGGGAAACGCACTGTAGAGAATCGGGCTTCGGCCAGACTAGGCCTTCCTGAGGGTGGAAGCCTTCTGCTGTGTGCATGCGTATGAGCTCGGCCACGGAGTAGAAAACCATTTTCTGAGGGAGACTGAGGCCGCAGTAGAAGGGAGAACAAAGCTCCCCACTTGTTTCCTGCTACTGACCCTGCGTCCAACCCCTTGTGCATGCATGTCTCACTGCTCCCATACCAACGTAAGAAAAGTAGGGTAGGGGACCGTGTTGTAGAGAGTCTCACTGTTACGGAGGGTGGAAACACTGGGCGTGTGTGTACGTGAGAGCCTGGGAGACGAGTCCCCTAAGTTACTGAGCGAGAGAAAAGGATTAGTTGCAGCAGCACCTCTCCCACCAGCTCTCAGTGGCAGAATGCTAGCACTCCTCAGGCATGTGTGCGTGCAGGCCTAAGTATCAGGCCCCTCCCTGGAAGGCACAAAACTGCGGTGAAAGCGCGCTTCAGCTCCGGCCTGTCCCCGGCGTGGAGGACGCTGTAAGGTTTCCTCTGTACTTGAGAGCCCGGCGAACGGCTTCCCTATGTAAAACCGAGAGGGAAAGAAAGGCCGGTGCCTGAGACGCCTCTCGGCTCAGCTCTTGTTCCTGGGGCTAGTACCGTTGCCCCGGTGTGCTTGAAGGACAAAAGCCAACCACCTAACTCGAGGGAATCACACTATAGAGAATCCGGGCTTCGGCTGGACTAGGCCTTCCTGAGGGTGGAAAGCTTCTGCTGAGAGCATGCATGCGAGCACTGCCAGCGAGTCCAAAACCATTTTCCCAGGGAGACTGAGGCCGCGGCATAAGGGAGAACACAACAGCCCATTTGTTTCCTGAAGCCAGCCCAGCAGCCGACCCCTAGGGCATGCAAGTCTCACGCTCGCTTATCAACGCAATGAAACAGTACTGTAGGGGAACCGTGTATACAGAGCCTCACTGTTGCGTGGAGTGGGAACTCTTGGAGTGCCTGTACGTAAGAGCCTGGCTGAAGAGTCCCTTCAGTTCCTGGGCGAGAGAAACGGATTCGTGCAGCCGCACCTCTCCCACCAGCTCTCAGTATCAGAATGGTAGCACTCCTCCGGCCTGTGTGCGTGGAGGCCTAAGTTGCAGGCCCCTCCCTGGAAGGCAGTACACTGTGGAGAAACCGCGCTTTAGCTGCGGCCGTTCCCTAGCGGAGAGGAAGCTGTAGGGTGTGCGATGTGCCTAGAGCCCGGCGAACGTCTTCCCTACGTAAAACCGGGGGAAACAAAGGCCGGTGCCGGAGACGCGTCTCGGCTCAGCTCTTGTTCCTGGAACTAGCACTTTTACCACGGTGTGCGTGCAGTCGAAAAGCCAAAAACCTCATTGGAGGGAAGCGCACTGTAGAGAAACCGGGCTTCGGGCAGAGTAGGCCTTCCTGAGGGTGGCAGCCTTTTGCTGTGATTATACCTGCTTGCACTGCCAGCGCGTCCAAAACCATTTTCTGAGGGAGACTGAGGCCACGGCAAAAGGGAGAACACAACTCCCCACTTCTTTCCTGAAGGCGGTCCTGCGACCGTCCCCTTGAGCATGCATGTCTTTTTTTTTAATTTTTTATTGTTATGTTAATCACCATATATTACATCATTAGTTTTTGGTGCAGTGTTCCATGATTCATTGTTTGTTCATAACACCCAGTGCTCCATGCAGAACGTGCCCTCCTCAATACCCATCACCAGGCTCACCCCTCCTCCTACCCCCCTCCCCTCTAGAACCCTCAGTTTGTTTCTCAGAGTCCATCATCTCTCATGGTTCGTCTCCCCCTCTGACATACTCCCCTTTTCTTCCTCTCCTGTTATCTTCTTCTTTTTCTTTTTTCTTAAAATATGTTGCGTTATTTGTTTCAGAAGTACAGAACTGTGATTCAACAGTCTGGCACAATTCACAGCGCTCACCGTAGCACATACCCTCCCCAATGTCTATCACCCAGCCACCCCATCCCTCCCACCCCCAACCACTCCAGTAACACTCAGTTTCTTTCCCGAGATGAAGAATTCCTCATATCAGTGAGGTCATATGATACATGTCTTTCTCTGATTGACTTATTTCACTCAGCATAACACCCTCCAGTTCCATCCACGTCGTTGCAAATGGCAAGATCTCATTCCTTTTGATGGCTGCATAATATTCCATTGTGTATATACACCACATCTTCTTTATCCATTCATCTGTCGATGGGCATCTTGGCTCTTTCCACCGTTTGGCTATGGTGGACATTGCTGCTATAAACATTGGGGTACACGTACCCCTTCGGGTCCCTACATTTGTATCTTTGTGGTAAATACCCAGTAGTGCAACTGCTGGATCGAACGGTAGCTCTAATTTCAACTGTTTGAGGAACCTCCATACTGTTTTCCAGAGGGGTTGCACTAGCTTGCATTCCCACCAACAGTGTAGGAGGGTTCCCCTTTCTCCACATCCCCGCCAACATCTGTCGTTCCCTGACTTGTTAATTTCAGCCATTCTGACGGGTGTGAGGTGGTATCTCATGGAGGTTTTGATTTGGATTTCCCTGATGCCGAGCGATGTGGAGCACTTTTTCATGTGCCTGTTGGCCATTTGGATGTCTTCTTTGGAGACATGTCTGTTCATGTCTTCTGCCCATTTCTTGATTGAATTATTTCTTCTTTGGGTGTTGAGTTTGATCAGTTCTTTATAGATTTTGGATACTAGCCCTTTATCTGATAGGTCAGTTGCAAATATTTTCTCCCATTCTGTCGGTTGTCTTTTGGTTTTGTGGACTGTTTCTTTTGCTGTGCAAAAGCTTTTTATCTTGATGAAATCCCAAGAGTTCATTTTTGCCCTGGCTTCCCGTGCCTTTGGCGATGTTTCTAGGAAGAAGTTGCTGCGGCTAAGGTCGAAAAGGTTGCTACCTGTGTTCTCCTTTAGGATTTTGATGGACTCCTGTGTCACGTTTAGGTCTTTCAACCGTTTGGAGTCTATTTTTGTGTGTGGTGTAAGGAAATGGTCCAGTTTCATTCTTCTGCATGTGGCTGTCCAATTTTCCCAACACCATTTGTTGAAGAGACTGTCTTTTTGCCATTGGACATTCTTTCCTGCTTTGTCAAAGATAAGTTGACCATAGAGTTGAGGGTCCATTTCTGGGCTCTCGATTCTGTTCCATTGATCTATGTGTCTGTTTTTGTGCCAGTACCATACTGTCTTGATGATGACAGGTTTGTCATAGAGCTGAAAGTCCGGAATTGTGAAGCCGCCAGCTTTGCTTTTCTTTTTCATTAGTCCTCTGGCTATTCTGGGTCTCTTCTGGTTCCATACAAATTTGAGGATTATTTCTTCCATTTCTTTGAGAAAAGTGGATGGTATTTTGATGGGGATTGCATTGAATGTGTAGATTGCTCTAGGTAGCATTGACATCTTCAGAATGTTGATTCTCCCAATCCATGAGCACGGAACGTTGTTCCATTTCTTTGTGTCTTCTTCCATTTCTTTCATGAGTATTTTATAGTTTTCTGAGTACAGATCCTTTGCCTCTTTGGTTAGATTTCTTCCTAGGGATCTAATGGTTTTGGGTGCAATTGTAAATGGGATCGACTCCTTGATTTGTCTCTCTTCTGTCTTGTTGTTGGTGTAGAGGAATGCCACCGATTTCTGTGCACTGATTTTGTATCCTGCTACTTTACTGAATTCCTGTATGAGTTCTAGCAGTTTTGCGGTGGAGTCTTTTGGGTTTTCCACATACAGTATCTTATCATCTGCAAAGAGTGAGAGGTTTGACTTCCTCTTTGCCGTTTTGGATGCCTTTGATTTCTTTTTGTTGTCTGATTGCTGTGGCTAGGACTTCTAATACTACGTTGAATAGCAGTGGTGAGAGTGGACATCCCTGCCGCGTTCCTGACTTTATGGGAAAAGCTCTCGGCCTTTCCCCATTGAGAATGATATTCGCTGTCGGTTTTTCATAGATGGCTTTTATGATATTGAGGTATGTACCCTCTATCCCTATACTGTGAAGAGTTTTGATCAAGAAAGGATGTTGTACTTTGTCAAATGCTTTTTCTGCATCTATTGAGAGGATCATATGATTCTTGCTCTTTCTTCTGTTAATGTATTGTATCACGTTGATTGATTTGCGGATGGTGAACCAGCCTTGCAGCCCAGGAATAAATCCCACTTGGTCCTGGTGAATAATCCTTTTAATGTACTGTTGGAACCCATTGGCTAGTTTTTTTTGTGTGTGTGTGAGAATTTTTGCTTCCATGTTCATCAAGGATATTGGTCTGTAATTCTCTTTTTTGATGGGGTCTTTGTCTGGTTTTGGGATCAAGGTAATGCTGGCCTCATAAAATGAGTTTGGAAGTTTCCCTTCCATTTCTATTTTTTGGAACAGTTTCAGGAGAATAGGTAGTAATTCTTCTTGAAATGGCTGATAGAATTCCCCTGGGAAGCCATCTGGCCCTGGGCTTTTGTTTCTTGGGAGATTTTTGATGACTGTTTCAATTTCCTTAGTGGTTATAGGTCTGTTCAGGTTTTCTATTTCTTCCTGGTTCAATTTTGGTAGTTGATACATCTCTAGGAATGCACCCATTTCTTCCAGGTTATCTAATTTGCTGGCATAGAGTTGCTCATAATATGTTCTTATCATTGTTTGTATTTCTTTGGTGTTGGTTGTGATCTCTCCTCTTTCCTTCATGATTTTGTTGATTTGGGTCATTTCTCTTTTCTTCTTGATAAGTCTGGCCAGGGGTTTATCAATCTTGTTCATTCTTTCCAAGAACCAGCTCCTAGTTTCGTGGATCTGTTCTACTGTTCTTTTGGTTTCTAGTTCATTGATTTCTGCTCTGATCTTTATGATTTCTCTTCTCCTGCTGGGTTTAGGCTTTATTTGCTGTTCTTTCTCCAGCTCCTTTAGGTGTAGGGTTAGGTTGTGTATTTGAGACCTTTCTTATTTCTTGAGAAAGGCTTGTATTGCTATATACTTTCCTCTCAGGACTGCCTTTGTTGTATCCCAAAGATTTTGAACCGTTGTGTTTTCATTTTCATTGGTTTCCATGAAATTTTTTAATTCTTCTTTAATTTCCTGGTTGACCCATTCATTCTTTAGTAGGATGCTCTTTAGCCTCCATGTATTTGAGTTCTTTCCGACTTTCCTCTTGTGGTTGAGTTCTAGTTTCAAAGCATTGTGGTCTGAAAATATGCAGGGAATGATCCCAATCTTTTGGTACCGATTGAGACCTGATTTGTGACCTGGGATGTGATCAGTTCTGGAGAATGTTCCATGGGCACTAGAGAAGAATGTGTATTCCTTTGCTTGGGGATGGAATGTTCTGAATATGTCTGTGAAGTCCATTTGGTCCAGTGTGTCATTTAAAGTCTTTATTTCCTTGTTGATCTTTTGCTTAGATGATCTGTCCATTTCAGTCAGGGGGGTGTTAAAGTCCCCCACTATTATTGTATTGTTGTCAATGTGTTTCTTTGCTTTTGTTATTAATTGCCTTATATAATTGGCTGCTCCCATGTTCGGGGCATAGATCTTTACAATTGTTAGATCTTCTTGTTGGATAGACCCTTTAAGTAGGATATAGTGTCCTTCGTCATCTCTTATTACAGTCTTTGTTTTAAAATCTAGTTTGTCTGATAGAAGGATTGCCACCCCAGCTTTCTTTTGGTGTCCATTAGCATGGTAAATGGTTTTCCACCCCCTCACTTTTAATGTGGGGGTGTCTTTGGCTCTAAAATGAGTCTCTTGCAGACAGCATATTGATGGGTCTGGTTTTTTTTTTTAATTTTTTATTGTTATGTTAATCACCATATATTGCATCATTAGTTTTTGGTGCAGTGTTCCATGATTCATTGTTTGTTCATAACACCCAGTGCTCCATGCAGAACGTGCCCTCCTCAATACCCATCACCAGGCTCACCCCTCCTCCTACCCCCCTCCCCTCTAGAACCCTCAGTTTGTTTCTCAGAGTCCATCATCTCTCATGGTTCGTCTCCCCCTCTGACATACTCCCCTTTTCTTCCTCTCCTGTTATCTTCTTCTTTTCCTTTTTTCTTAAAATATGTTGCGTTATTTCTTTCAGAAGTACAGAACTGTGATTCAACAGTCTGGCACAATTCACAGCACTCACCGTAGCACATACCCTCCCCAATGTCTATCACCCAGCCACCCCATCCCTCCCACCCCCAACCACTCCAGTAACACTCAGTTTCTTTCCCGAGATGAAGAATTCCTCATATCAGTGAGGTCATATGATACATGTCTTTCTCTGATTGACTTATTTCACTCAGCATAACACCCTCCAGTTCCATCCACGTCGTTGCAAATGGCAAGATCTCATTCCTTTTGATGGCTGCATAATATTCCATTGTGTATATACACCACATCTTCTTTATCCATTCATCTGTCGATGGGCATCTTGGCTCTTTCCACCGTTTGGCTATGGTGGACATTGCTGCTATAAACATTGGGGTACACGTACCCCTTCGGGTCCCTACATTTGTATCTTTGTGGTAAATACCCAGTAGTGCAACTGCTGGATCGAACGGTAGCTCTAATTTCAACTGTTTGAGGAACCTCCATACTGTTTTCCAGAGGGGTTGCACTAGCTTGCATTCCCACCAACAGTGTAGGAGGGTTCCCCTTTCTCCACATCCCCGCCAACATCTGTCGTTCCCTGACTTGTTAATTTCAGCCATTCTGACGGGTGTGAGGTGGTATCTCATGGAGGTTTTGATTTGGATTTCCCTGATGCCGAGCGATGTGGAGCACTTTTTCATGTGCCTGTTGGCCATTTGGATGTCTTCTTTGGAGACATGTCTGTTCATGTCTTCTGCCCATTTCTTGATTGAATTATTTCTTCTTTGGGTGTTGAGTTTGATCAGTTCTTTATAGATTTTGGATACTAGCCCTTTATCTGATAGGTCAGTTGCAAATATTTTCTCCCATTCTGTCGGTTGTCTTTTGGTTTTGTGGACTGTTTCTTTTGCTGTGCAAAAGCTTTTTATCTTGATGAAATCCCAAGAGTTCATTTTTGCCCTGGCTTCCCGTGCCTTTGGCGATGTTTCTAGGAAGAAGTTGCTGCGGCTAAGGTCGAAAAGGTTGCTACCTGTGTTCTCCTTTAGGATTTTGATGGACTCCTGTGTCACGTTTAGGTCTTTCAACTGTTTGGAGTCTATTTTTGTGTGTGGTGTAAGGAAATGGTCCAGTTTCATTCTTCTGCATGTGGCTGTCCAATTTTCCCAACACCATTTGTTGAAGAGACTGTCTTTTTGCCATTGGACATTCTTTCCTGCTTTGTCAAAGATAAGTTGACCATAGAGTTGAGGGTCCATTTCTGGGCTCTCGATTCTGTTCCATTGATCTATGTGTCTGTTTTTGTGCCAGTACCATACTGTCTTGAAGATGACAGCTTTGTCATAGAGCTGGAAGTCGGGAATTGTGATGCCGCCAGCTTTGCTTTTCTTTTTCAGGAGTCCTCTGGCTATTCTGGGTCTCTTCTGGTTCCATACAAATTTGAGGATTATTTCTTCCATTTCTTTGAGAAAAGTGGATGGTATTTTGATGGGGATTGCATTGAATGTGTAGATTACTCTAGGTAGCATTGACATCTTCACAATGTTGATTCTCCCAATCCATGAGCACGGAACGTTGTTCCATTTCTTTGTGTCTTCTTCCATTTCTTTCATGAGTATTTTATAGTTTTCTGAGTACAGATCCTTTGCCTCTTTGGTTAGATTTCTTCCTAGGGATCTAATGGTTTTGGGTGCAATTGTAAATGGGATCGACTCCTTGATTTGTCTCTCTTCTGTCTTGTTGTTGCTGTAGAGGAATGCCACCGATTTCTGTGCACTGATTTTGTATCCTGCTACTTTACTGAATTCCTGTATGAGTTCTAGCAGTTTTGCGGTGGAGTCTTTTGGGTTTTCCACATACAGTATCTTATCATCTGCAAAGAGTGAGAGGTTTGACTTCCTCTTTGCCGTTTTGGATGCCTTTGATTTCTTTTTGTTGTCTGATTGCTGTGGCTAGGACTTCTAATACTACGTTGAATAGCACTGGTGAGAGTGGACATCCCTGCCGCGTTCCTGACTTTATGGGAAAAGCTCTCGGCCTTTCCCCATTGAGAATGATATTCGCTGTCGGTTTTTCATAGATGGCTTTTATGATATTGAGGTATGTACCCTCTATCCCTATACTGTGAAGAGTTTTGATCAAGAAACGATGTTGTACTTTGTCAAATGCTTTTTCTGCATCTATTGAGAGGATCATATGATTCTTGCTCTTTCTTCTGTTAATGTATTGTATCACGTTGATTGATTTGCGGATGGTGAACCAGCCTTGCAGCCCAGGAATAAATCCCACTTGGTCCTGGTGAATAATCCTTTTAATGTACTGTTGGAACCCATTGGCTAGTTTTTTTTGTGTGTGTGTGAGAATTTTTGCTTCCATGTTCATCAAGGATATTGGTCTGTAATTCTCTTTTTTGATGGGGTCTTTGTCTGGTTTTGGGATCAAGGTAATGCTGGCCTCATAAAATGAGTTTGGAAGTTTCCCTTCCATTTCTATTTTTTGGAACAGTTTCAGGAGAATAGGTAGTAATTCTTCTTGAAATGGCTGATAGAATTCCCCTGGGAAGCCATCTGGCCCTGGGCTTTTGTTTCTTGGGAGATTTTTGATGACTGTTTCAATTTCCTTAGTGGTTATAGGTCTGTTCAGGTTTTCTATTTCTTCCTGGTTCAATTTTGGTAGTTGATACATCTCTAGGAATGCACCCATTTCTTCCAGGTTATCTAATTTGCTGGCATAGAGTTGCTCATAATATGTTCTTATCATTGTTTGTATTTCTTTGGTGTTGGTTGTGATCTCTCCTCTTTCCTTCATGATTTTGTTGATTTGGGTCATTTCTCTTTTCTTCTTGATAAGTCTGGCCAGGGGTTTATCAATCTTGTTCATTCTTTCCAAGAACCAGCTCCTAGTTTCGTGGATCTGTTCTACTGTTCTTTTGGTTTCTAGTTCATTGATTTGTGCTCTGATCTTTATCATTTCTCTTCTCCTGCTGGGTTTAGGCTTCATTTGCTGTTCTTTTCCAGCTCCTTTAGGTGTAGGGTTAGTTTGTGTATTTGAGACCTTTCTTGTTTCTTGAGAAAGGCTTGTATTGCTATATACTTTCCTCTCAGGACTGCCTTTGTTGTATCCCAAAGATTTTGAACCGTTGTGTTTTCATTTTCATTGGTTTCCATGAAATTTTTTAATTCTTCTTTAATTTCCTGGTTGACCCATTCATTCTTTAGTAGGATGCTCTTTAGCCTCCATGTATTTGAGTTCTTTCCGACTTTCCTCTTGTGGTTGAGTTCTAGTTTCAAAGCATTGTGGTCTGAAAATATGCAGGGAATGATCCCAATCTTTTGGTACCGATTGAGACCTGATTTGTGACCTGGGATGTGATCAGTTCTGGAGAATGTTCCATGGGCACTAGAGAAGAATGTGTATTCCTTTGCTTGGGGATGGAATGTTCTGAATATGTCTGTGAAGTCCATTTGGTCCAGTGTGTCATTTAAAGTCTTTATTTCCTTGTTGATCTTTTGCTTAGATGATCTGTCCATTTCAGTCAGGGGGGTGTTAAAGTCCCCCACTATTATTGTATTGTTGTCAATGTGTTTCTTTGCTTTTGTTATTAATTGCCTTATATAATTGGCTGCTCCCATGTTCGGGGCATAGATCTTTACAATTGTTAGATCTTCTTGTTGGATAGACCCTTTAAGTAGGATATAGTGTCCTTCCTCATCGCTTATTACAGTCTTTGTTTTAAAATCTAGTTTGTCTGATAGAAGGATTGCCACCCCAGCTTTCTTTTGGTGTCCATTAGCATGGTAAATGGTTTTCCACCCCCTCACTTTCAATCTGGGGGTGTCTTTGGGTCTAAAATGAGTCTCTTGCAGACAGCATATTGATGGGTCTTGTTTTTTAATCCAATCTGATAGCCTGTGTCTTTTGATTGGGGCATTTACGCCATTTGCATTCAGGGTAACTATTGAAAAGTATGAATTTAGTGCCATTGTATTACCTGTAAGGTGACTGTTAACTCTCTCTTGTCTGTGTTCGTTTCTGCTCTTTGCTGCTTTTAGGTTCTCTCTTTGCTTAGAGGACCCCTCTCAATATTTCTTGGAGGGGTGGTTTTGTGTTTGCAAATTCCTTTAGTTTTTGTTTGTTCTGGAAGCTTTTTATCTCTCCTTCTATTTTCAATGATAGCCTAGCTGGATATAGTATTCTTGGCTGCATATTTTTCTCGTTTAGTGCTCTGAAGATATCTTGCCAGTCCTTTCTGGCCTGCCAGGTCTCTGTGGATAGGTCTGTTGCCAATCTAATGTTTCTACCATTGTAGGTTACATATCTCTTCTCCGGAGCTGCTTTCAGGATTTTCTCTTTGTCTCTGAGACTCGTAAGTTTTACTATTAGATGTCGGGTGTTGACCTATTATTATTGATTTTGAGAGGGGTTCTCTGTGCCTCCTGGATTTTAATGCCTGTTTCCTTCCTCACATTAGGGAAGTTCTCTGTTATAATTTGCTCCAATATACCTTCTGCCCCTCTCTCTCTCTCTTCTTCTTCTGGGATCCCAATTATTCTAATGTTGTTTCGTCTTATCGTATCACTTATCTCTCGAATTCTGCCCTCGTGATCCTGTAGTTGTTTCTCTCTCTTTTTCTCAGCCTCTTTATTTTCCATCATTTGGTCTTCTATATCGCTGATTCTCTCTTCTGCCTCATTTATCCTAGCATTTAGTGCCCCCATTTTTGATTGCACCTCATCAATAGCCTTTTTGATTTCGATTTGGTTAGATTTTAGTTCTTTTATTTCTCCAGAAAGGGTTTCTCTAATAACTTCCACGCTTTTTTCAAGCCCAGCTAGTATCTTTAAAGTCATGATTCTGAACTCTAGGTCCGACATCGTACTAATGTCCGTATTGAGTAGGTCCCTGGCTGACGGTACTACCTCTTGTTCTTTTTGCTGAGGTGATTTCTTTCGTCTTGTCATTTTCTCCAGAGGAGAATAGATGAATGAGAGAACAAAATCCTAACAGGTTTACAACGTCCCCAGCAAATATACTGTATACAAATCAGAAAAGACCTGAAACCAGGGGAAAAGAAAGGGAAAGAAAGAAAAACGAAAGAGAAAAAGAAAAAAAAGGATAAAAACAAAAACAAAACAATACAAAAAAGGCAGAATATGATCAAATATGATCAGGCTAGTGCATAGATCAGTGCCGCACACTAGATTTTGGGCGTATTTTGGTCTGTTAGAAAAAGGTGCCTCCTAAAATTTTAAAGGAAGAAAGACATATATGTACAAAATAATGGTTGATACAATGAAGGGATGGAAGATGACTGTAAAGATGAAAATTATAAAAGATTTTATAAAAGGACTTGGTAAGATAAGTTGTTTGAAAAAAGAAAGAAGATTTAAGAAAAAAAAAGGAAAAAGGGAGAGAATGTGATCAGGCAGGAGACTAGAACAAAGCCATACACTAGTGATTTAGGGTATATTTTGATCTGTTAGAAGAAACTGTACCTCAAAATTTTAAAGAGAGAACAACTTATATATATATATATATGCCAAAAATAAGGGTAACTACTATGAAGGGATAAAATATGACTCTAAAAATGAAAAATAAAAAATGTTTGTTTTTTTTTTTAAAAAAGGGATTTATAAGATGTTGGTTGAAAAAGGGAAAAAGAAAAAAAAACAGTCAACAAAAATTAACTTTGATGAAATAATGAATCATGGTTAAAAAAAAAAAAAAGCCATGAATCTATGTGCAGTGTTCCCCTAGCGCTGGAGTTCTCCTATTCTCCTTGATCGATCAACTTGGTCTTGCCTTGCTGGCTGTTTGTGCTGATCTTCTGGGGGAGGGGCCTGTTGCTGTGGTTTCCAAATGTCTTTGCCGGAGGCGGAATTGCCCCGCCCTTGTCAGTCCGGGCTAAGGAAGCTGCTCCGCTTTGCTCTCAGGAGCTTTTGTTCCCTGCAAGCTCTCGGTACAGCCTTGGAGGACCAGGGCAGAAATGGTGGCCTCCCAATCTCCCCTCGGAGGAGCTGAGAACCTGGGGCCCCGCTCCTCAGTGTGCCCCCAGAGAAAAGCAGTCACTTCCGTGTCCCCGTTCTCCGGCCGCACTCCGTGCTCACCCGGCCTGTGACCGAGCGTTGCTATCTATGGCACCCGACCCCGCACGGAGTCTCCAAACCCAGCAGATCCCTGCAGTGCGCTCCCGCACCGCTCCTCCCCGGGAAGGAAGGGGAGTCTCCCCGGATCTGCTGTTTGTTGGGTCCCTGCTGGGGGAGCCGTGCTCCGACTGGGCCGCAGATCACAGTTTATGGCAACCCCGAGCTGAGAGCCCACGACTCTGCTCCGTCTCTGCAGCCGGCTTCCCCGCGAGCATGCAAGTCTTACTGCTCGCTTAGCAAGGAAAGAAACAGTAGTGTAGGGGAACCGTGTGTACATAGCCTCACTGTTGCGAGGAGTGGGAACACTTGTTGTGCCTGTGCGTAAGAGCCTGACTGACAATTCCCTTAAGTTACTGGGCGAGAGAAACGGATTCATGCAGCTGCACCTCTCCCACCAGCTCTCAGTATCAGAATGGTAGCACTCCTCCGGCCTGTGTGCCTGCAGGCCTAAGTTTCAGGCCCCTCCCTGGAATACACTACACTGGAGAAACCGCGCTTTAGCTCCCGCCAGTCCCTAGCGGAGAGGAAGCTGTATGGTGTGCGCTGTGCTTGAGAGCCCGGCGAACGTCTTCCCTACGTAAAACCGGGGGAAAGAAATGCCGTTGCCGGAGACGCCTCTCGGCTCACCTCTTTTCCTGGAGCTAGTACCTTTACCCCGGTGCGCGTGCAGGCCCAAAGCCAAAAACCTCACTCGAGGGAACCGCACTGTAGAGAATCCGGGCTTCGGCCAGACTAGGCCTTCCTGAGGGTGGAAGACTTTTGCTATGAGCATGCGTGCGAGCACTGCCAGCGAGTCCAAAACCATTTTCTGAGGGAGACTGAGGCCGCGGCAGAAGGGAGAACAAAACTCCCCACTTGTTTCCTGAAGGCAGCCCAGCAGCCGCCCCCTTGGACATGCAAGTCTCACTGCTCACGTACCAAAGCAAAGAAACAGTACTGTAGGGGAACCTTGTTGTAGGTAGACTCCCTGTTGCGCGAGTGGGAACACTTGGAGTGCCTGTGCGTAAGAGCCTGGCCGAATAGTCCCTTAAGTTCCTGGGCGAGAGAAACGGATTCGTGCAGCCGCAACTCTCCCACCAGCTCTCAGTATCAGAATGGTAGCACTCCTCCGCCCTGTGTGCGTGCAGGCCTAAGAGGCAGGCCCCTCCTTGGAAGGCACAGCACTGTGGAGAACCCGCGTTAGTTCCCGCCAGTCCCTAGCGGAGAGGACGCTGTATGGTGTGCGCTGTGCTTCAGAGCCCGGCGAACGGCTTCCCTATGTAAAAGCGAGGGAAAGAAAGGCCTGTGCCGGAGACACCTCTCGGCTGAGCTCTTGTTCCTGGGGCTAGTATCGTGCTCCGTTGTGCGAGCAGACCAAAAGCCAACCACCTAAATCCAGGGAACTGCACTGTGTGGAATCCAGGCTTCGGGCAGACTAGGCCTTCCTGAGGGTGGAAACCTTTTGCAGTGTGAATGCGGGCGAGCACTGCCAGCGAGTCCAAAACCATTTTGCGAAGGAGACTGAGGCCGCGGCAGAAGTGAGAACTCAACTCCCCACTTGTTTCCTGAAGCCAGCCAGGCGGCCGCCCCCTTGAGCATGCATGTCTCACTGCTTGTGGACCAACGCAAAGAAACAGTAGGGTAGGTGACCGTGTTGTACAGAGCCTCACTGTTCCGGAGAGGGGAAACACTTGGAGTGTGTGTGCATGAGACCCTGGGAGACGAGTCCCATACGTTACTGGGCGAGAGAAACGAACTCGTGCAGCCGCACCTCTCCCACCAGCTCTCAGTGGCAGAATGCAAGCACTCCTCAGGCATGTGTGCGAGCAGGCCTAAGTAGCAGGCCCCTCCCTGGAAGGCACAACACTGTGGTGAAAGCGCACGGTAGCTCCCGCCAGGCACCGGCGGGGAGGACGCTGTATGGTGTGCGCTGTGCCTGAGAGCCCGGCGAGCATCTTCCCTATGTAAAACCGGGGGAAAGAAAGGCCAGTGCCGGAGAGGCCTCTCGGCTGAGCTCTTTTCCTGGAGCTAGTACCTTTATCCCGGTGGGCGTGCAGGCCAAAAGCCAAAAACCTCACTCGAGGAAACCGCATTGTAGAGAATCCGGGCTTCGGCCAGACTAGGCCTTCCTCTGGTTGGAAGCCTTTTGCTGTGTGCATGCTTATGAGCTCCGCCCCGGAGTCCAAAACCATTTTCGGAGGGAGACTGAGGCCGCGGCAGAAGGGAGAACACAACTCCCCACTTGTTTCCTGAAGCCAGCCCAGCGGCCGCCCGCTTGGGCATGCAAGTCTCACTGCTCGCGTACCAAGGAAAGAAACAGTAGTGTAGGGGAACCGTGTGTACATAGCCTCACTGTTGCGGGGAGTGGGAACACTTGGAGTGCCTGTGCGTAAGAGCCTGACTGACAATTCCCTTAAGTTACTGTGCAAGGGAAATGGATTCGTGCAGCCGCCCCTCTCCCACCAGCTCTCAGTAGCAGAATGGTAGCACTCCTCCGGCATGTGTGCCTGCAGGCCTAAGTTGCAGGCCCCTCTCTGGAATGCACTACACTGGAGAAACCGCGCTATAGCTCCCGCAAGTCCGTAGCGGAGAGGAAGCTGTATGGTGTGCGCTGTGCTTGAGAGCCCGGCGAACGTCTTCCCTACGTAAAACCGGGAGAAAGAAAGGCCGTTGGCGGAGAAGTCTCTCGGCTAAGCTCTTGTTCCTGGAGCTAGTACCTTTACCCCGGTGTGCGTGCAGGCCAAAACCCAAAAACCTCACTGGAGGGAACCGCACTGTAGAGAATCCGGACTTCGGGCAGACTAGGCCTTCCTGAGGGTGGAAGCCTTCTGCTGTGTGCATGCGTATGAGCTCCACCAGGGAATCTAAAACCATTTTCTGAGGGAGACTGAGGCCGCAGAAGAAGGGAGAACAAAACACCCCACTTGTTTCCTGCTACTGGCCCTGCGTCTAACCCCTTGTGCATGCATGTCTCACTGCTCCCAAACCAACGTAAGAAATGCAGGGTAGGGGACCGTGTTGTAGAGAGTCTCACTGTTACGGAAGGTGGAAACACTGGGAGTGTGTGTACGTGAGAGCCTGGGAGACGAGTCCCCTAACTTACTGGGCGAGAGAAAAGGATTAGTTGCAGCGGCACCTCTCCAACCAGCTCTCAGTGGCAGAATGCTAGCACTCCTCAGGCATGTGTGCGTGCAGGCCTAAGTATCAGGCCCCTCCCTGGAAGGCACAAAACTGCGGTGAAAGCGCGCTTCAGCTCAGGCCTGTCCCCGGCGTGGAGGACGCTGTAAGGTTTCCTCTGTACTTGAGAGCCCGGCGAACGGCTTCCCTATGTAAAACCGAGAGGGAAAGAAAGGCCGGTGCCTGAGACGCCTCTCGGCTCAGCTCTTGTTCCTGGGGCTAGTACCGTTGCCCCGGTGTGCTTGAAGGACAAAAGCCAACCACCTAACTCGAGGGAATCACACTATAGAGAATCCGGGCTTCGGCTGGACTAGGCCTTCCTGAGGGTGGAAAGCTTCTGCTGAGAGCATGCATGCGAGCACTGCCAGCGAGTCCAAAACCATTTTCCCAGGGAGACTGAGGCCGCGGCAGAAGGGAGAACACAACTGCCCATTTGTTTCCTGAAGCCAGCCCAGCAGCCGACCCCTAGGGCATGCAAGTCTCACGCTCGCTTACCAACGCAATGAAACCGTACTGTAGGGGAACCGTGTATACAGAGCCTCACTGTTGCGCGCAGTGGGAACTCTTGGAGTGCCTGTACGTAAGAGCCTGGCTGAAGAGTCCCTTCAGTTCCTGGGCGAGAGAAACGGATTCGTGCAGCCGCACCTCTCCCACCAGCTCTCAGTATCAGAATGGTAGCACTCCTCCGGCCTGTGTGCGTGCAGGCCTAAGTTGCAGGCCCCTCCCTGGAAGGCAGTACACTGTGGAGAAACCGCGCTTTAGCTGCCGCCGTTCCCTAGCGGAGAGGAAGCTGTAGGGTGTGCGATGTGCCTAGAGCCCGGCGAACGTCTTCCCTAGGTAAAACCGGGGGAAACAAGGGCCGGTGCCGGAGACGCGTCTCGGCTCAGCTCTTGTTCATGGAGCTAGTATCTTTACCCCGGTGTGCGTGCAGGCCGAAAGCCAAAAACCTCACACGAGGGAACCGCACTGTAGAGAATCCAGGCTTCGGCCAGACTAGGCCTTCCTGAGGGTGGAAGCCTTCTGCTGTGTGCATGCGTATGAGCTCCGCCACGGAGTACAAAACCATTTTCTGAGGGAGACGGAGGCCGCGGCAGAAGTGAGAACAAAGCTCCCCACTTGTTTCCTGCTAGTGGCCCTGCGTCCAACCCCTTGTGCATGCATGTCTCACTGCTCCCATACCAACGTAAGAAAAGTAGGGTAGGGGACCGTGTTGTAGAGAGTCTCACTGTTACGGAGGGTGGAAACACTTGGAGTGTGTGTTCGTGAGAGCCTGGGAGACGAGTCCCCTAAGTTACTGGGGGAGAGAAAAGGATTAGTTGCAGCGGCACCTCTCCAAACAGCTCTCAGTATTAGAATGATAGCATTCCTCCGGCATGTGTGCGAGCAGGCCTAAGAGGCAGGCCCCTCCTTGGAAGGCACAGCACTGTGGAGAACCCGCGTTAGCTCCCGCCGATCCCTAGCGGAGAGGACGCTGTATGGTGTGCGCTGTGCTTCAGAGCCCGGCGAACGGCTTCCCTATGTAAAAGCGAGGGAAAGAAAGGCCTGTGCCGGAGACACCTCTCGGCTGAGCTCTTGTTCCTGGGCTACTATCGTGCTCCATTGTGCGAGCAGACCAAAAGCCAACCACCTAAATCCAGGGAACTGCACTGTGTGGAATCCAGGCTTCGGCCAGACTAGGCCTTCCTGAGGGTGGAAACCTCTTGCAGTGTGAATGCGGGCGAGCACTGCCAGCGAGTCCAAAACCATTTTGTGAGGAAGACTGAGGCCTCGGCAGAAGTGAGAACTCAACTCCCCACTTTTTTCCTGAAGCCAGCCAGACGGCCGCCCCCTTGAGCATGCATGTCTCACTGCTTGCCGACCAAGGCAAAGAGACAGTGGGGTAGGGGACCGTGTTGTAGAGAGCCTGACTGTTAGGGAGGGTGGAAACACTTGGAGTGTGTGTACGTGAGAGCCTAGGAGACGAGTCCCCTAAGTTACTGGGCGAGAGAAAAGGATTAGTTGCAGCGGCACCTCTCCCACCAGCTCTCAGTATCAGAATGGTAGCACTCCTCCGGCATGTGTGTGTGCAGACCTAAGTGGCAGGCCCCTCCTTGGAAGGCACAACACTGTGGAGAAACCGCGCTTTAGCTCCTGCCGGTCCCTAGCGGAGAGGACGCTATATGGTGTGCGCTGTGCTTGAGAGCCCGGCGATCGGCTTCCCTATGTATAAGCGAGGGAAAGAAAGGCCGGTGCCCGAGACGCCTCTCGGCTCAGCTCTTGTTCCTGGAGCTAGTACCGTTACCCTGGTGTGCTTGCAGGCCGAGGGCCAACCTCCCAATTCGAGGGAACCACACTGTAGAAATTCCTTACTTCGGCCAGACTAGGCCTTCCTGAGGGAGGTAACCCTTTGCAGTGTGAATGCGGGCGAGCACTGCCAGCGAGTCCAAAACCGTTTTACGAGGGAGACTGAGGCCGCGACCGAAGTGAGAACTCAACTCCCCATTTGTTTCCTGAAGCCAGCCCGGCAGCCGCCCCCTTGAGCATGCAAGTCTCACTGTTCGCGTCCCAACGCAAGGAAACAGTAGGCTGGGGGACCGTGTTGTAGAGAGCCTCACTGTTCCGGAGAGTGGAAACACTTCGAGTGCGTGTGCGTGAGAGCCTGGGAGACGAGTGTCCTACGTTACTGGGCGAGAGAAACGAACTCGTGCAGCCGCACCTCTCCCACCAGCTCTCAGTGGCAGAATGCTAGCACTCCTCAGGCATGCGTTCGTGCAGGCCTAAGTATCAGGGCCCTCCCTGGAAGGCACAAAACTGTGGTGAAAGCGCGCTTCAGCTCCGGCCGGTCCCCGGCGGGGAGGACGCGGTAAGGTTTCCTCTGTACTTGAGAGCCCGGCGAACGGCATCCCTATGTAAAACCGAGGGAAAGAAAGGCCGGTGCCTGAGACGCCTCTCGGCTCAGCTCTTGTTCCTGGGGCTAGTACCGTTGCCCCGGTGTGCTTGAAGGACAAAAGCCAACCACCTAACTCGAGGGAATCACACTATAGAGAATCCGGGCTTCGGCTGGACTAGGCCTTCCTGAGGGTGGAAAGCTTCTGCTGAGAGCATGCATGCGAGCACTGCCAGCGAGTCCAAAACCATTTTCCCAGGGAGACTGAGGCCGCGGCAGAAGGGAGAACACAACTGCCCATTTGTTTCCTGAAGCCAGCCCAGCAGCCGACCCCTAGGGCATGCAAGTCTCACGCTCGCTTACCAACGCAATGAAACCGTACTGTAGGGGAACCGTGTATACAGAGCCTCACTGTTGCGCGCAGTGGGAACTCTTGGAGTGCCTGTACGTAAGAGCCTGGCTGAAGAGTCCCTTCAGTTCCTGGGCGAGAGAAACGGATTCGTGCAGCCGCACCTCTCCCACCAGCTCTCAGTATCAGAATGGTAGCACTCCTCCGGCCTGTGTGCGTGCAGGCCTAAGTTGCAGGCCCCTCCCTGGAAGGCAGTACACTGTGGAGAAACCGCGCTTTAGCTGCCGCCGTTCCCTAGCGGAGAGGAAGCTGTAGGGTGTGCGATGTGCCTAGAGCCCGGCGAACGTCTTCCCTACGTAAAACCGGGGGAAACAAAGGCCGGTGCCGGAGACGCGTCTCGGCTCAGCTCTTGTTCATGGAGCTAGTATCTTTACCCCGGTGTGCGTGCAGGCCGAAAGCCAAAAACCTCACACGAGGGAAACGCACTGTAGAGAATCGGGCTTCGGCCAGACTAGGCCTTCCTGAGGGTGGAAGCCTTCTGCTGTGTGCATGCGTATGAGCTCGGCCACGGAGTACAAAACCATTTTCTGAGGGAGACTGAGGCCGCAGTAGAAGGGAGAACAAAGCTCCCCACTTGTTTCCTGCTACTGGCCCTGCGTCCAACCCCTTGTGCATGCATGTCTCACTGCTCCCATACCAACGTAAGAAAAGTAGGGTAGGGGACCGTGTTGTAGAGAGTCTCACTGTTACGGAGGGTGGAAACACTGGGAGTGTGTGTACGTGAGAGCCTGGGAGACGAGTCCCCTAAGTTACTGAGCGAGAGAAAAGGATTAGTTGTAGCAGCACCTCTCCCACCAGCTCTCAGTGGCAGAATGCTAGCACTCCTCAGGCATGTGTGCGTGCAGGCCTAAGTATCAGGCCCCTCCCTGGAAGGCACAAAACTGCGGTGAAAGCGCGCTTCAGCTCCGGCCTGTCCCCGGCGTGGAGGACGCTGTAAGGTTTCCTCTGTACTTGAGAGCCCGGCGAACGGCTTCCCTATGTAAAACTGAGAGGGAAAGAAAGGCCGGTGCCTGAGACGCCTCTCGGCTCAGCTCTTGTTCCTGGGGCTAGTACCGTTGCCCCGGTGTGCTTGAAGGACAAAAGCCAACCACCTAACTCGAGGGAATCACACTATAGAGAATCCGGGCTTCGGCTGGACTAGGCCTTCCTGAGGGTGGAAAGCTTCTGCTGAGAGCATGCATGCGAGCACTGCCAGCGAGTCCAAAACCATTTTCCCAGGGAGACTGAGGCCGCGGCAGAAGGGAGAACACAACAGCCCATTTGTTTCCTGAAGCCAGCCCAGCAGCCGACCCCTAGGGCATGCAAGTCTCACGCTCGCTTATCAACGCAATGAAACAGTACTGTAGGGGAACCGTGTATACAGAGCCTCACTGTTGCGTGGAGTGGGAACTCTTGGAGTGCCTGTACGTAAGAGCCTGGCTGAAGAGTCCCTTCAGTTCCTGGGCGAGAGAAACGGATTCGTGCAGCCGCACCTCTCCCACCAGCTCTCAGTATCAGAATGGTAGCACTCCTCCGGCCTGTGTGCGTGCAGGCCTAAGTTGCAGGCCCCTCCCTGGAAGGCAGTACACTGTGGAGAAACCGCGCTTTAGCTGCCGCCGTTCCCTAGCGGAGAGGAAGCTGTAGGGTGTGCGATGTGCCTAGAGCCCGGCGAACGTCTTCCCTAGGTAAAACCGGGGGAAACAAGGGCCGGTGCCGGAGACGCGTCTCGGCTCAGCTCTTGTTCATGGAGCTAGTATCTTTACCCCGGTGTGCGTGCAGGCCGAAAGCCAAAAACCTCACACGAGGGAACCGCACTGTAGAGAATCCAGGCTTCGGCCAGACTAGGCCTTCCTGAGGGTGGAAGCCTTCTGCTGTGTGCATGCGTATGAGCTCCGCCACGGAGTACAAAACCATTTTCTGAGGGAGACGGAGGCCGCGGCAGAAGTGAGAACAAAGCTCCCCACTTGTTTCCTGCTAGTGGCCCTGCGTCCAACCCCTTGTGCATGCATGTCTCACTGCTCCCATACCAACGTAAGAAAAGTAGGGTAGGGGACCGTGTTGTAGAGAGTCTCACTGTTACGGAGTGTGGAAACACTTGGAGTGTGTGTACGTGAGAGCCTGGGAGACGAGTCCCCTAAGTTACTGGGGGAGAGAAAAGGATTAGTTGCAGCGGCACCTCTCCAAACAGCTCTCAGTATTAGAATGATAGCATTCCTCCGGCATGTGTGCGAGCAGGCCTAAGAGGCAGGCCCCTCCTTGGAAGGCACAGCACTGTGGAGAACCCGCGTTAGCTCCCGCCGATCCCTAGCGGAGAGGACGCTGTATGGTGTGCGCTGTGCTTCAGAGCCCGGCGAACGGCTTCCCTATGTAAAAGCGAGGGAAAGAAAGGCCTGTGCCGGAGACACCTCTCGGCTGAGCTCTTGTTCCTGGGCTACTATCGTGCTCCATTGTGCGAGCAGACCAAAAGCCAACCACCTAAATCCAGGGAACTGCACTGTGTGGAATCCAGGCTTCGGCCAGACTAGGCCTTCCTGAGGGTGGAAACCTCTTGCAGTGTGAATGCGGGCGAGCACTGCCAGCGAGTCCAAAACCATTTTGTGAGGAAGACTGAGGCCTCGGCAGAAGTGAGAACTCAACTCCCCACTTTTTTCCTGAAGCCAGCCAGACGGCCGCCCCCTTGAGCATGCATGTCTCACTGCTTGCCGACCAAGGCAAAGAGACAGTGGGGTAGGGGACCGTGTTGTAGAGAGCCTGACTGTTAGGGAGGGTGGAAACACTTGGAGTGTGTGTACGTGAGAGCCTAGGAGACGAGTCCCCTAAGTTACTGGGCGAGAGAAAAGGATTAGTTGCAGCGGCACCTCTCCCACCAGCTCTCAGTATCAGAATGGTAGCACTCCTCCGGCATGTGTGTGTGCAGACCTAAGTGGCAGGCCCCTCCTTGGAAGGCACAACACTGTGGAGAAACCGCGCTTTAGCTCCTGCCGGTCCCTAGCGGAGAGGACGCTATATGGTGTGCGCTGTGCTTGAGAGCCCGGCGATCGGCTTCCCTATGTATAAGCGAGGGAAAGAAAGGCCGGTGCCCGAGACGCCTCTCGGCTCAGCTCTTGTTCCTGGAGCTAGTACCGTTACCCTGGTGTGCTTGCAGGCCGAGGGCCAACCTCCCAATTCGAGGGAACCACACTGTAGAAATTCCTTACTTCGGCCAGACTAGGCCTTCCTGAGGGAGGTAACCCTTTGCAGTGTGAATGCGGGCGAGCACTGCCAGCGAGTCCAAAACCGTTTTACGAGGGAGACTGAGGCCGCGACCGAAGTGAGAACTCAACTCCCCATTTGTTTCCTGAAGCCAGCCCGGCAGCCGCCCCCTTGAGCATGCAAGTCTCACTGTTCGCGTCCCAACGCAAGGAAACAGTAGGCTGGGGGACCGTGTTGTAGAGAGCCTCACTGTTCCGGAGAGTGGAAACACTTCGAGTGCGTGTGCGTGAGAGCCTGGGAGACGAGTGTCCTACGTTACTGGGCGAGAGAAACGAACTCGTGCAGCCGCACCTCTCCCACCAGCTCTCAGTGGCAGAATGCTAGCACTCCTCAGGCATGCGTTCGTGCAGGCCTAAGTATCAGGGCCCTCCCTGGAAGGCACAAAACTGTGGTGAAAGCGCGCTTCAGCTCCGGCCGGTCCCCGGCGGGGAGGACGCGGTAAGGTTTCCTCTGTACTTGAGAGCCCGGCGAACGGCATCCCTATGTAAAACCGAGGGAAAGAAAGGCCGGTGCCTGAGACGCCTCTCGGCTCAGCTCTTGTTCCTGGGGCTAGTACCGTTGCCCCGGTGTGCTTGAAGGACAAAAGCCAACCACCTAACTCGAGGGAATCACACTATAGAGAATCCGGGCTTCGGCTGGACTAGGCCTTCCTGAGGGTGGAAAGCTTCTGCTGAGAGCATGCATGCGAGCACTGCCAGCGAGTCCAAAACCATTTTCCCAGGGAGACTGAGGCCGCGGCAGAAGGGAGAACACAACTGCCCATTTGTTTCCTGAAGCCTGCCCAGCAGCCGACCCCTAGGGCATGCAAGTCTCACGCTCGCTTACCAACGCAATGAAACAGTACTGTAGGGGAACCGTGTATACAGAGCCTCACTGTTGCGCGGAGTGGGAACTCTTGGAGTGCCTGTACATAAGAGCCTGGCTGAAGAGTCCCTTCAGTTCCTGGGCGAGAGAAACGGATTCGTGCAGCCGCACCTCTCCCACCAGCTCTCAGTATCAGAATGGTAGCACTCCTCCGGCCTGTGTGCGTGCAGGCCTAAGTTGCAGGCCCCTCCCTGGAAGGCAGTACACTGTGGAGAAACCGCGCTTTAGCTGCCGCCGTTCCCTAGCGGAGAGGAAGCTGTAGGGTGTGCGATGTGCCTAGAGCCCGGCGAACGTCTTCCCTACGTAAAACCGGGGGAAACAAAGGCCGGTGCCGGAGACGCGTCTCGGCTCAGCTCTTGTTCATGGAGCTAGTATCTTTACCCCGGTGTGCGTGCAGGCCGAAAGCCAAAAACCTCACACGAGGGAAACGCACTGTAGAGAATCGGGCTTCGGCCAGACTAGGCCTTCCTGAGGGTGGAAGCCTTCTGCTGTGTGCATGCGTATGAGCTCGGCCACGGAGTAGAAAACCATTTTCTGAGGGAGACTGAGGCCGCAGTAGAAGGGAGAACAAAGCTCCCCACTTGTTTCCTGCTACTGACCCTGCGTCCAACCCCTTGTGCATGCATGTCTCACTGCTCCCATACCAACGTAAGAAAAGTAGGGTAGGGGACCGTGTTGTAGAGAGTCTCACTGTTACGGAGGGTGGAAACACTGGGCGTGTGTGTACGTGAGAGCCTGGGAGACGAGTCCCCTAAGTTACTGAGCGAGAGAAAAGGATTAGTTGCAGCAGCACCTCTCCCACCAGCTCTCAGTGGCAGAATGCTAGCACTCCTCAGGCATGTGTGCGTGCAGGCCTAAGTATCAGGCCCCTCCCTGGAAGGCACAAAACTGCGGTGAAAGCGCGCTTCAGCTCCGGCCTGTCCCCGGCGTGGAGGACGCTGTAAGGTTTCCTCTGTACTTGAGAGCCCGGCGAACGGCTTCCCTATGTAAAACCGAGAGGGAAAGAAAGGCCGGTGACTGAGACGCCTCTCGGCTCAGCTCTTGTTCCTGGGGCTAGTACCGTTGCCCCGGTGTGCTTGAAGGACAAAAGCCAACCACCTAACTCGAGGGAATCACACTATAGAGAATCCGGGCTTCGGCTGGACTAGGCCTTCCTGAGGGTGGAAAGCTTCTGCTGAGAGCATGCATGCGAGCACTGCCAGCGAGTCCAAAACCATTTTCCCAGGGAGACTGAGGCCGCGGCATAAGGGAGAACACAACAGCCCATTTGTTTCCTGAAGCCAGCCCAGCAGCCGACCCCTAGGGCATGCAAGTCTCACGCTCGCTTATCAACGCAATGAAACAGTACTGTAGGGGAACCGTGTATACAGAGCCTCACTGTTGCGTGGAGTGGGAACTCTTGGAGTGCCTGTACGTAAGAGCCTGGCTGAAGAGTCCCTTCAGTTCCTGGGCGAGAGAAACGGATTCGTGCAGCCGCACCTCTCCCACCAGCTCTCAGTATCAGAATGGTAGCACTCCTCCGGCCTGTGTGCGTGGAGGCCTAAGTTGCAGGCCCCTCCCTGGAAGGCAGTACACTGTGGAGAAACCGCGCTTTAGCTGCGGCCGTTCCCTAGCGGAGAGGAAGCTGTAGGGTGTGCGATGTGCCTAGAGCCCGGCGAACGTCTTCCCTACGTAAAACCGGGGGAAACAAAGGCCGGTGCCGGAGACGCGTCTCGGCTCAGCTCTTGTTCCTGGAACTAGCACTTTTACCACGGTGTGCGTGCAGTCGAAAAGCCAAAAACCTCATTGGAGGGAAGCGCACTGTAGAGAAACCGGGCTTCGGGCAGAGTAGGCCTTCCTGAGGGTGGCAGCCTTTTGCTGTGATTATACCTGCTTGCACTGCCAGCGCGTCCAAAACCATTTTCTGAGGGAGACTGAGGCCACGGCAAAAGGGAGAACACAACTCCCCACTTCTTTCCTGAAGGCGGTCCTGCGACCGTCCCCTTGAGCATGCATGTCTTTTTTTTTAATTTTTTATTGTTATGTTAATCACCATATATTACATCATTAGTTTTTGGTGCAGTGTTCCATGATTCATTGTTTGTTCATAACACCCAGTGCTCCATGCAGAACGTGCCCTCCTCAATACCCATCACCAGGCTCACCCCTCCTCCTACCCCCCTCCCCTCTAGAACCCTCAGTTTGTTTCTCAGAGTCCATCATCTCTCATGGTTCGTCTCCCCCTCTGACATACTCCCCTTTTCTTCCTCTCCTGTTATCTTCTTCTTTTTCTTTTTTCTTAAAATATGTTGCGTTATTTGTTTCAGAAGTACAGAACTGTGATTCAACAGTCTGGCACAATTCACAGCGCTCACCGTAGCACATACCCTCCCCAATGTCTATCACCCAGCCACCCCATCCCTCCCACCCCCAACCACTCCAGTAACACTCAGTTTCTTTCCCGAGATGAAGAATTCCTCATATCAGTGAGGTCATATGATACATGTCTTTCTCTGATTGACTTATTTCACTCAGCATAACACCCTCCAGTTCCATCCACGTCGTTGCAAATGGCAAGATCTCATTCCTTTTGATGGCTGCATAATATTCCATTGTGTATATACACCACATCTTCTTTATCCATTCATCTGTCGATGGGCATCTTGGCTCTTTCCACCGTTTGGCTATGGTGGACATTGCTGCTATAAACATTGGGGTACACGTACCCCTTCGGGTCCCTACATTTGTATCTTTGTGGTAAATACCCAGTAGTGCAACTGCTGGATCGAACGGTAGCTCTAATTTCAACTGTTTGAGGAACCTCCATACTGTTTTCCAGAGGGGTTGCACTAGCTTGCATTCCCACCAACAGTGTAGGAGGGTTCCCCTTTCTCCACATCCCCGCCAACATCTGTCGTTCCCTGACTTGTTAATTTCAGCCATTCTGACGGGTGTGAGGTGGTATCTCATGGAGGTTTTGATTTGGATTTCCCTGATGCCGAGCGATGTGGAGCACTTTTTCATGTGCCTGTTGGCCATTTGGATGTCTTCTTTGGAGACATGTCTGTTCATGTCTTCTGCCCATTTCTTGATTGAATTATTTCTTCTTTGGGTGTTGAGTTTGATCAGTTCTTTATAGATTTTGGATACTAGCCCTTTATCTGATAGGTCAGTTGCAAATATTTTCTCCCATTCTGTCGGTTGTCTTTTGGTTTTGTGGACTGTTTCTTTTGCTGTGCAAAAGCTTTTTATCTTGATGAAATCCCAAGAGTTCATTTTTGCCCTGGCTTCCCGTGCCTTTGGCGATGTTTCTAGGAAGAAGTTGCTGCGGCTAAGGTCGAAAAGGTTGCTACCTGTGTTCTCCTTTAGGATTTTGATGGACTCCTGTGTCACGTTTAGGTCTTTCAACCGTTTGGAGTCTATTTTTGTGTGTGGTGTAAGGAAATGGTCCAGTTTCATTCTTCTGCATGTGGCTGTCCAATTTTCCCAACACCATTTGTTGAAGAGACTGTCTTTTTGCCATTGGACATTCTTTCCTGCTTTGTCAAAGATAAGTTGACCATAGAGTTGAGGGTCCATTTCTGGGCTCTCGATTCTGTTCCATTGATCTATGTGTCTGTTTTTGTGCCAGTACCATACTGTCTTGATGATGACAGGTTTGTCATAGAGCTGAAAGTCCGGAATTGTGAAGCCGCCAGCTTTGCTTTTCTTTTTCATTAGTCCTCTGGCTATTCTGGGTCTCTTCTGGTTCCATACAAATTTGAGGATTATTTCTTCCATTTCTTTGAGAAAAGTGGATGGTATTTTGATGGGGATTGCATTGAATGTGTAGATTGCTCTAGGTAGCATTGACATCTTCAGAATGTTGATTCTCCCAATCCATGAGCACGGAACGTTGTTCCATTTCTTTGTGTCTTCTTCCATTTCTTTCATGAGTATTTTATAGTTTTCTGAGTACAGATCCTTTGCCTCTTTGGTTAGATTTCTTCCTAGGGATCTAATGGTTTTGGGTGCAATTGTAAATGGGATCGACTCCTTGATTTGTCTCTCTTCTGTCTTGTTGTTGGTGTAGAGGAATGCCACCGATTTCTGTGCACTGATTTTGTATCCTGCTACTTTACTGAATTCCTGTATGAGTTCTAGCAGTTTTGCGGTGGAGTCTTTTGGGTTTTCCACATACAGTATCTTATCATCTGCAAAGAGTGAGAGGTTTGACTTCCTCTTTGCCGTTTTGGATGCCTTTGATTTCTTTTTGTTGTCTGATTGCTGTGGCTAGGACTTCTAATACTACGTTGAATAGCAGTGGTGAGAGTGGACATCCCTGCCGCGTTCCTGACTTTATGGGAAAAGCTCTCGGCCTTTCCCCATTGAGAATGATATTCGCTGTCGGTTTTTCATAGATGGCTTTTATGATATTGAGGTATGTACCCTCTATCCCTATACTGTGAAGAGTTTTGATCAAGAAAGGATGTTGTACTTTGTCAAATGCTTTTTCTGCATCTATTGAGAGGATCATATGATTCTTGCTCTTTCTTCTGTTAATGTATTGTATCACGTTGATTGATTTGCGGATGGTGAACCAGCCTTGCAGCCCAGGAATAAATCCCACTTGGTCCTGGTGAATAATCCTTTTAATGTACTGTTGGAACCCATTGGCTAGTTTTTTTTGTGTGTGTGTGAGAATTTTTGCTTCCATGTTCATCAAGGATATTGGTCTGTCATTCTCTTTTTTGATGGGGTCTTTGTCTGGTTTTGGGATCAAGGTAATGCTGGCCTCATAAAATGAGTTTGGAAGTTTCCCTTCCATTTCTATTTTTTGGAACAGTTTCAGGAGAATAGGTAGTAATTCTTCTTGAAATGGCTGATAGAATTCCCCTGGGAAGCCATCTGGCCCTGGGCTTTTGTTTCTTGGGAGATTTTTGATGACTGTTTCAATTTCCTTAGTGGTTATAGGTCTGTTCAGGTTTTCTATTTCTTCCTGGTTCAATTTTGGTAGTTGATACATCTCTAGGAATGCACCCATTTCTTCCAGGTTATCTAATTTGCTGGCATAGAGTTGCTCATAATATGTTCTTATCATTGTTTGTATTTCTTTGGTGTTGGTTGTGATCTCTCCTCTTTCCTTCATGATTTTGTTGATTTGGGTCATTTCTCTTTTCTTCTTGATAAGTCTGGCCAGGGGTTTATCAATCTTGTTCATTCTTTCCAAGAACCAGCTCCTAGTTTCGTGGATCTGTTCTACTGTTCTTTTGGTTTCTAGTTCATTGATTTCTGCTCTGATCTTTATGATTTCTCTTCTCCTGCTGGGTTTAGGCTTTATTTGCTGTTCTTTCTCCAGCTCCTTTAGGTGTAGGGTTAGGTTGTGTATTTGAGACCTTTCTTATTTCTTGAGAAAGGCTTGTATTGCTATATACTTTCCTCTCAGGACTGCCTTTGTTGTATCCCAAAGATTTTGAACCGTTGTGTTTTCATTTTCATTGGTTTCCATGAAATTTTTTAATTCTTCTTTAATTTCCTGGTTGACCCATTCATTCTTTAGTAGGATGCTCTTTAGCCTCCATGTATTTGAGTTCTTTCCGACTTTCCTCTTGTGGTTGAGTTCTAGTTTCAAAGCATTGTGGTCTGAAAATATGCAGGGAATGATCCCAATCTTTTGGTACCGATTGAGACCTGATTTGTGACCTGGGATGTGATCAGTTCTGGAGAATGTTCCATGGGCACTAGAGAAGAATGTGTATTCCTTTGCTTGGGGATGGAATGTTCTGAATATGTCTGTGAAGTCCATTTGGTCCAGTGTGTCATTTAAAGTCTTTATTTCCTTGTTGATCTTTTGCTTAGATGATCTGTCCATTTCAGTCAGGGGGGTGTTAAAGTCCCCCACTATTATTGTATTGTTGTCAATGTGTTTCTTTGCTTTTGTTATTAATTGCCTTATATAATTGGCTGCTCCCATGTTCGGGGCATAGATCTTTACAATTGTTAGATCTTCTTGTTGGATAGACCCTTTAAGTAGGATATAGTGTCCTTCGTCATCTCTTATTACAGTCTTTGTTTTAAAATCTAGTTTGTCTGATATAAGGATTGCCACCCCAGCTTTCTTTTGGTGTCCATTAGCATGGTAAATGGTTTTCCACCCCCTCACTTTTAATGTGGGGGTGTCTTTGGCTCTAAAATGAGTCTCTTGCAGACAGCATATTGATGGGTCTGGTTTTTTTTTTTAATTTTTTATTGTTATGTTAATCACCATATATTGCATCATTAGTTTTTGGTGCAGTGTTCCATGATTCATTGTTTGTTCATAACACCCAGTGCTCCATGCAGAACGTGCCCTCCTCAATACCCATCACCAGGCTCACCCCTCCTCCTACCCCCCTCCCCTCTAGAACCCTCAGTTTGTTTCTCAGAGTCCATCATCTCTCATGGTTCGTCTCCCCCTCTGACATACTCCCCTTTTCTTCCTCTCCTGTTATCTTCTTCTTTTCCTTTTTTCTTAAAATATGTTGCGTTATTTCTTTCAGAAGTACAGAACTGTGATTCAACAGTCTGGCACAATTCACAGCACTCACCGTAGCACATACCCTCCCCAATGTCTATCACCCAGCCACCCCATCCCTCCCACCCCCAACCACTCCAGTAACACTCAGTTTCTTTCCCGAGATGAAGAATTCCTCATATCAGTGAGGTCATATGATACATGTCTTTCTCTGATTGACTTATTTCACTCAGCATAACACCCTCCAGTTCCATCCACGTCGTTGCAAATGGCAAGATCTCATTCCTTTTGATGGCTGCATAATATTCCATTGTGTATATACACCACATCTTCTTTATCCATTCATCTGTCGATGGGCATCTTGGCTCTTTCCACCGTTTGGCTATGGTGGACATTGCTGCTATAAACATTGGGGTACACGTACCCCTTCGGGTCCCTACATTTGTATCTTTGTGGTAAATACCCAGTAGTGCAACTGCTGGATCGAACGGTAGCTCTAATTTCAACTGTTTGAGGAACCTCCATACTGTTTTCCAGAGGGGTTGCACTAGCTTGCATTCCCACCAACAGTGTAGGAGGGTTCCCCTTTCTCCACATCCCCGCCAACATCTGTCGTTCCCTGACTTGTTAATTTCAGCCATTCTGACGGGTGTGAGGTGGTATCTCATGGAGGTTTTGATTTGGATTTCCCTGATGCCGAGCGATGTGGAGCACTTTTTCATGTGCCTGTTGGCCATTTGGATGTCTTCTTTGGAGACATGTCTGTTCATGTCTTCTGCCCATTTCTTGATTGAATTATTTCTTCTTTGGGTGTTGAGTTTGATCAGTTCTTTATAGATTTTGGATACTAGCCCTTTATCTGATAGGTCAGTTGCAAATATTTTCTCCCATTCTGTCGGTTGTCTTTTGGTTTTGTGGACTGTTTCTTTTGCTGTGCAAAAGCTTTTTATCTTGATGAAATCCCAAGAGTTCATTTTTGCCCTGGCTTCCCGTGCCTTTGGCGATGTTTCTAGGAAGAAGTTGCTGCGGCTAAGGTCGAAAAGGTTGCTACCTGTGTTCTCCTTTAGGATTTTGATGGACTCCTGTGTCACGTTTAGGTCTTTCAACTGTTTGGAGTCTATTTTTGTGTGTGGTGTAAGGAAATGGTCCAGTTTCATTCTTCTGCATGTGGCTGTCCAATTTTCCCAACACCATTTGTTGAAGAGACTGTCTTTTTGCCATTGGACATTCTTTCCTGCTTTGTCAAAGATAAGTTGACCATAGAGTTGAGGGTCCATTTCTGGGCTCTCGATTCTGTTCCATTGATCTATGTGTCTGTTTTTGTGCCAGTACCATACTGTCTTGAAGATGACAGCTTTGTCATAGAGCTGGAAGTCGGGAATTGTGATGCCGCCAGCTTTGCTTTTCTTTTTCAGGAGTCCTCTGGCTATTCTGGGTCTCTTCTGGTTCCATACAAATTTGAGGATTATTTCTTCCATTTCTTTGAGAAAAGTGGATGGTATTTTGATGGGGATTGCATTGAATGTGTAGATTACTCTAGGTAGCATTGACATCTTCACAATGTTGATTCTCCCAATCCATGAGCACGGAACGTTGTTCCATTTCTTTGTGTCTTCTTCCATTTCTTTCATGAGTATTTTATAGTTTTCTGAGTACAGATCCTTTGCCTCTTTGGTTAGATTTCTTCCTAGGGATCTAATGGTTTTGGGTGCAATTGTAAATGGGATCGACTCCTTGATTTGTCTCTCTTCTGTCTTGTTGTTGCTGTAGAGGAATGCCACCGATTTCTGTGCACTGATTTTGTATCCTGCTACTTTACTGAATTCCTGTATGAGTTCTAGCAGTTTTGCGGTGGAGTCTTTTGGGTTTTCCACATACAGTATCTTATCATCTGCAAAGAGTGAGAGGTTTGACTTCCTCTTTGCCGTTTTGGATGCCTTTGATTTCTTTTTGTTGTCTGATTGCTGTGGCTAGGACTTCTAATACTACGTTGAATAGCACTGGTGAGAGTGGACATCCCTGCCGCGTTCCTGACTTTATGGGAAAAGCTCTCGGCCTTTCCCCATTGAGAATGATATTCGCTGTCGGTTTTTCATAGATGGCTTTTATGATATTGAGGTATGTACCCTCTATCCCTATACTGTGAAGAGTTTTGATCAAGAAACGATGTTGTACTTTGTCAAATGCTTTTTCTGCATCTATTGAGAGGATCATATGATTCTTGCTCTTTCTTCTGTTAATGTATTGTATCACGTTGATTGATTTGCGGATGGTGAACCAGCCTTGCAGCCCAGGAATAAATCCCACTTGGTCCTGGTGAATAATCCTTTTAATGTACTGTTGGAACCCATTGGCTAGTTTTTTTTGTGTGTGTGTGAGAATTTTTGCTTCCATGTTCATCAAGGATATTGGTCTGTAATTCTCTTTTTTGATGGGGTCTTTGTCTGGTTTTGGGATCAAGGTAATGCTGGCCTCATAAAATGAGTTTGGAAGTTTCCCTTCCATTTCTATTTTTTGGAACAGTTTCAGGAGAATAGGTAGTAATTCTTCTTGAAATGGCTGATAGAATTCCCCTGGGAAGCCATCTGGCCCTGGGCTTTTGTTTCTTGGGAGATTTTTGATGACTGTTTCAATTTCCTTAGTGGTTATAGGTCTGTTCAGGTTTTCTATTTCTTCCTGGTTCAATTTTGGTAGTTGATACATCTCTAGGAATGCACCCATTTCTTCCAGGTTATCTAATTTGCTGGCATAGAGTTGCTCATAATATGTTCTTATCATTGTTTGTATTTCTTTGGTGTTGGTTGTGATCTCTCCTCTTTCCTTCATGATTTTGTTGATTTGGGTCATTTCTCTTTTCTTCTTGATAAGTCTGGCCAGGGGTTTATCAATCTTGTTCATTCTTTCCAAGAACCAGCTCCTAGTTTCGTGGATCTGTTCTACTGTTCTTTTGGTTTCTAGTTCATTGATTTGTGCTCTGATCTTTATCATTTCTCTTCTCCTGCTGGGTTTAGGCTTCATTTGCTGTTCTTTTCCAGCTCCTTTAGGTGTAGGGTTAGTTTGTGTATTTGAGACCTTTCTTGTTTCTTGAGAAAGGCTTGTATTGCTATATACTTTCCTCTCAGGACTGCCTTTGTTGTATCCCAAAGATTTTGAACCGTTGTGTTTTCATTTTCATTGGTTTCCATGAAATTTTTTAATTCTTCTTTAATTTCCTGGTTGACCCATTCATTCTTTAGTAGGATGCTCTTTAGCCTCCATGTATTTGAGTTCTTTCCGACTTTCCTCTTGTGGTTGAGTTCTAGTTTCAAAGCATTGTGGTCTGAAAATATGCAGGGAATGATCCCAATCTTTTGGTACCGATTGAGACCTGATTTGTGACCTGGGATGTGATCAGTTCTGGAGAATGTTCCATGGGCACTAGAGAAGAATGTGTATTCCTTTGCTTGGGGATGGAATGTTCTGAATATGTCTGTGAAGTCCATTTGGTCCAGTGTGTCATTTAAAGTCTTTATTTCCTTGTTGATCTTTTGCTTAGATGATCTGTCCATTTCAGTCAGGGGGGTGTTAAAGTCCCCCACTATTATTGTATTGTTGTCAATGTGTTTCTTTGCTTTTGTTATTAATTGCCTTATATAATTGGCTGCTCCCATGTTCGGGGCATAGATCTTTACAATTGTTAGATCTTCTTGTTGGATAGACCCTTTAAGTAGGATATAGTGTCCTTCCTCATCGCTTATTACAGTCTTTGTTTTAAAATCTAGTTTGTCTGATAGAAGGATTGCCACCCCAGCTTTCTTTTGGTGTCCATTAGCATGGTAAATGGTTTTCCACCCCCTCACTTTCAATCTGGGGGTGTCTTTGGGTCTAAAATGAGTCTCTTGCAGACAGCATATTGATGGGTCTTGTTTTTTAATCCAATCTGATAGCCTGTGTCTTTTGATTGGGGCATTTACGCCATTTGCATTCAGGGTAACTATTGAAAAGTATGAATTTAGTGCCATTGTATTACCTGTAAGGTGACTGTTAACTCTCTCTTGTCTGTGTTCGTTTCTGCTCTTTGCTGCTTTTAGGTTCTCTCTTTGCTTAGAGGACCCCTCTCAATATTTCTTGGAGGGGTGGTTTTGTGTTTGCAAATTCCTTTAGTTTTTGTTTGTTCTGGAAGCTTTTTATCTCTCCTTCTATTTTCAATGATAGCCTAGCTGGATATAGTATTCTTGGCTGCATATTTTTCTCGTTTAGTGCTCTGAAGATATCTTGCCAGTCCTTTCTGGCCTGCCAGGTCTCTGTGGATAGGTCTGTTGCCAATCTAATGTTTCTACCATTGTAGGTTACATATCTCTTCTCCGGAGCTGCTTTCAGGATTTTCTCTTTGTCTCTGAGACTCGTAAGTTTTACTATTAGATGTCGGGTGTTGACCTATTATTATTGATTTTGAGAGGGGTTCTCTGTGCCTCCTGGATTTTAATGCCTGTTTCCTTCCTCACATTAGGGAAGTTCTCTGTTATAATTTGCTCCAATATACCTTCTGCCCCTCTCTCTCTCTCTTCTTCTTCTGGGATCCCAATTATTCTAATGTTGTTTCGTCTTATCGTATCACTTATCTCTCGAATTCTGCCCTCGTGATCCTGTAGTTGTTTCTCTCTCTTTTTCTCAGCCTCTTTATTTTCCATCATTTGGTCTTCTATATCGCTGATTCTCTCTTCTGCCTCATTTATCCTAGCATTTAGTGCCCCCATTTTTGATTGCACCTCATCAATAGCCTTTTTGATTTCGATTTGGTTAGATTTTAGTTCTTTTATTTCTCCAGAAAGGGTTTCTCTAATAACTTCCACGCTTTTTTCAAGCCCAGCTAGTATCTTTAAAGTCATGATTCTGAACTCTAGGTCCGACATCGTACTAATGTCCGTATTGAGTAGGTCCCTGGCTGACGGTACTACCTCTTGTTCTTTTTGCTGAGGTGATTTCTTTCGTCTTGTCATTTTCTCCAGAGGAGAATAGATGAATGAGAGAACAAAATCCTAACAGGTTTACAACGTCCCCAGCAAATATACTGTATACAAATCAGAAAAGACCTGAAACCAGGGGAAAAGAAAGGGAAAGAAAGAAAAACGAAAGAGAAAAAGAAAAAAAAGGATAAAAACAAAAACAAAACAATACAAAAAAGGCAGAATATGATCAAATATGATCAGGCTAGTGCATAGATCAGTGCCGCACACTAGATTTTGGGCGTATTTTGGTCTGTTAGAAAAAGGTGCCTCCTAAAATTTTAAAGGAAGAAAGACATATATGTACAAAATAATGGTTGATACAATGAAGGGATGGAAGATGACTGTAAAGATGAAAATTATAAAAGATTTTATAAAAGGACTTGGTAAGATAAGTTGTTTGAAAAAAGAAAGAAGATTTAAGAAAAAAAAAGGAAAAAGGGAGAGAATGTGATCAGGCAGGAGACTAGAACAAAGCCATACACTAGTGATTTAGGGTATATTTTGATCTGTTAGAAGAAACTGTACCTCAAAATTTTAAAGAGAGAACAACTTATATATATATATATATGCCAAAAATAAGGGTAACTACTATGAAGGGATAAAATATGACTCTAAAAATGAAAAATAAAAAATGTTTGTTTTTTTTTTTAAAAAAGGGATTTATAAGATGTTGGTTGAAAAAGGGAAAAAGAAAAAAAAACAGTCAACAAAAATTAACTTTGATGAAATAATGAATCATGGTTAAAAAAAAAAAAAAGCCATGAATCTATGTGCAGTGTTCCCCTAGCGCTGGAGTTCTCCTATTCTCCTTGATCGATCAACTTGGTCTTGCCTTGCTGGCTGTTTGTGCTGATCTTCTGGGGGAGGGGCCTGTTGCTGTGGTTTCCAAATGTCTTTGCCGGAGGCGGAATTGCCCCGCCCTTGTCAGTCCGGGCTAAGGAAGCTGCTCCGCTTTGCTCTCAGGAGCTTTTGTTCCCTGCAAGCTCTCGGTACAGCCTTGGAGGACCAGGGCAGAAATGGTGGCCTCCCAATCTCCCCTCGGAGGAGCTGAGAACCTGGGGCCCCGCTCCTCAGTGTGCCCCCAGAGAAAAGCAGTCACTTCCGTGTCCCCGTTCTCCGGCCGCACTCCGTGCTCACCCGGCCTGTGACCGAGCGTTGCTATCTATGGCACCCGACCCCGCACGGAGTCTCCAAACCCAGCAGATCCCTGCAGTGCGCTCCCGCACCGCTCCTCCCCGGGAAGGAAGGGGAGTCTCCCCGGATCTGCTGTTTGTTGGGTCCCTGCTGGGGGAGCCGTGCTCCGACTGGGCCGCAGATCACAGTTTATGGCAACCCCGAGCTGAGAGCCCACGACTCTGCTCCGTCTCTGCAGCCGGCTTCCCCGCGAGCATGCAAGTCTTACTGCTCGCTTAGCAAGGAAAGAAACAGTAGTGTAGGGGAACCGTGTGTACATAGCCTCACTGTTGCGAGGAGTGGGAACACTTGTTGTGCCTGTGCGTAAGAGCCTGACTGACAATTCCCTTAAGTTACTGGGCGAGAGAAACGGATTCATGCAGCTGCACCTCTCCCACCAGCTCTCAGTATCAGAATGGTAGCACTCCTCCGGCCTGTGTGCCTGCAGGCCTAAGTTTCAGGCCCCTCCCTGGAATACACTACACTGGAGAAACCGCGCTTTAGCTCCCGCCAGTCCCTAGCGGAGAGGAAGCTGTATGGTGTGCGCTGTGCTTGAGAGCCCGGCGAACGTCTTCCCTACGTAAAACCGGGGGAAAGAAATGCCGTTGCCGGAGACGCCTCTCGGCTCACCTCTTTTCCTGGAGCTAGTACCTTTACCCCGGTGCGCGTGCAGGCCCAAAGCCAAAAACCTCACTCGAGGGAACCGCACTGTAGAGAATCCGGGCTTCGGCCAGACTAGGCCTTCCTGAGGGTGGAAGACTTTTGCTATGAGCATGCGTGCGAGCACTGCCAGCGAGTCCAAAACCATTTTCTGAGGGAGACTGAGGCCGCGGCAGAAGGGAGAACAAAACTCCCCACTTGTTTCCTGAAGGCAGCCCAGCAGCCGCCCCCTTGGACATGCAAGTCTCACTGCTCACGTACCAAAGCAAAGAAACAGTACTGTAGGGGAACCTTGTTGTAGGTAGACTCCCTGTTGCGCGAGTGGGAACACTTGGAGTGCCTGTGCGTAAGAGCCTGGCCGAATAGTCCCTTAAGTTCCTGGGCGAGAGAAACGGATTCGTGCAGCCGCAACTCTCCCACCAGCTCTCAGTATCAGAATGGTAGCACTCCTCCGCCCTGTGTGCGTGCAGGCCTAAGAGGCAGGCCCCTCCTTGGAAGGCACAGCACTGTGGAGAACCCGCGTTAGTTCCCGCCAGTCCCTAGCGGAGAGGACGCTGTATGGTGTGCGCTGTGCTTCAGAGCCCGGCGAACGGCTTCCCTATGTAAAAGCGAGGGAAAGAAAGGCCTGTGCCGGAGACACCTCTCGGCTGAGCTCTTGTTCCTGGGGCTAGTATCGTGCTCCGTTGTGCGAGCAGACCAAAAGCCAACCACCTAAATCCAGGGAACTGCACTGTGTGGAATCCAGGCTTCGGGCAGACTAGGCCTTCCTGAGGGTGGAAACCTTTTGCAGTGTGAATGCGGGCGAGCACTGCCAGCGAGTCCAAAACCATTTTGCGAAGGAGACTGAGGCCGCGGCAGAAGTGAGAACTCAACTCCCCACTTGTTTCCTGAAGCCAGCCAGGCGGCCGCCCCCTTGAGCATGCATGTCTCACTGCTTGTGGACCAACGCAAAGAAACAGTAGGGTAGGTGACCGTGTTGTACAGAGCCTCACTGTTCCGGAGAGGGGAAACACTTGGAGTGTGTGTGCATGAGACCCTGGGAGACGAGTCCCATACGTTACTGGGCGAGAGAAACGAACTCGTGCAGCCGCACCTCTCCCACCAGCTCTCAGTGGCAGAATGCAAGCACTCCTCAGGCATGTGTGCGAGCAGGCCTAAGTAGCAGGCCCCTCCCTGGAAGGCACAACACTGTGGTGAAAGCGCACGGTAGCTCCCGCCAGGCACCGGCGGGGAGGACGCTGTATGGTGTGCGCTGTGCCTGAGAGCCCGGCGAGCATCTTCCCTATGTAAAACCGGGGGAAAGAAAGGCCAGTGCCGGAGAGGCCTCTCGGCTGAGCTCTTTTCCTGGAGCTAGTACCTTTATCCCGGTGGGCGTGCAGGCCAAAAGCCAAAAACCTCACTCGAGGAAACCGCATTGTAGAGAATCCGGGCTTCGGCCAGACTAGGCCTTCCTCTGGTTGGAAGCCTTTTGCTGTGTGCATGCTTATGAGCTCCGCCCCGGAGTCCAAAACCATTTTCGGAGGGAGACTGAGGCCGCGGCAGAAGGGAGAACACAACTCCCCACTTGTTTCCTGAAGCCAGCCCAGCGGCCGCCCGCTTGGGCATGCAAGTCTCACTGCTCGCGTACCAAGGAAAGAAACAGTAGTGTAGGGGAACCGTGTGTACATAGCCTCACTGTTGCGGGGAGTGGGAACACTTGGAGTGCCTGTGCGTAAGAGCCTGACTGACAATTCCCTTAAGTTACTGTGCAAGGGAAATGGATTCGTGCAGCCGCCCCTCTCCCACCAGCTCTCAGTAGCAGAATGGTAGCACTCCTCCGGCATGTGTGCCTGCAGGCCTAAGTTGCAGGCCCCTCTCTGGAATGCACTACACTGGAGAAACCGCGCTATAGCTCCCGCAAGTCCGTAGCGGAGAGGAAGCTGTATGGTGTGCGCTGTGCTTGAGAGCCCGGCGAACGTCTTCCCTACGTAAAACCGGGAGAAAGAAAGGCCGTTGGCGGAGAAGTCTCTCGGCTAAGCTCTTGTTCCTGGAGCTAGTACCTTTGCCCCGGTGTGCGTGCAGGCCAAAACCCAAAAACCTCACTGGAGGGAACCGCACTGTAGAGAATCCGGACTTCGGGCAGACTAGGCCTTCCTGAGGGTGGAAGCCTTCTGCTGTGTGCATGCGTATGAGCTCCACCAGGGAATCTAAAACCATTTTCTGAGGGAGACTGAGGCCGCAGAAGAAGGGAGAACAAAACACCCCACTTGTTTCCTGCTACTGGCCCTGCGTCTAACCCCTTGTGCATGCATGTCTCACTGCTCCCAAACCAACGTAAGAAATGCAGGGTAGGGGACCGTGTTGTAGAGAGTCTCACTGTTACGGAAGGTGGAAACACTGGGAGTGTGTGTACGTGAGAGCCTGGGAGACGAGTCCCCTAACTTACTGGGCGAGAGAAAAGGATTAGTTGCAGCGGCACCTCTCCAACCAGCTCTCAGTGGCAGAATGCTAGCACTCCTCAGGCATGTGTGCGTGCAGGCCTAAGTATCAGGCCCCTCCCTGGAAGGCACAAAACTGCGGTGAAAGCGCGCTTCAGCTCAGGCCTGTCCCCGGCGTGGAGGACGCTGTAAGGTTTCCTCTGTACTTGAGAGCCCGGCGAACGGCTTCCCTATGTAAAACCGAGAGGGAAAGAAAGGCCGGTGCCTGAGACGCCTCTCGGCTCAGCTCTTGTTCCTGGGGCTAGTACCGTTGCCCCGGTGTGCTTGAAGGACAAAAGCCAACCACCTAACTCGAGGGAATCACACTATAGAGAATCCGGGCTTCGGCTGGACTAGGCCTTCCTGAGGGTGGAAAGCTTCTGCTGAGAGCATGCATGCGAGCACTGCCAGCGAGTCCAAAACCATTTTCCCAGGGAGACTGAGGCCGCGGCAGAAGGGAGAACACAACTGCCCATTTGTTTCCTGAAGCCAGCCCAGCAGCCGACCCCTAGGGCATGCAAGTCTCACGCTCGCTTACCAACGCAATGAAACCGTACTGTAGGGGAACCGTGTATACAGAGCCTCACTGTTGCGCGCAGTGGGAACTCTTGGAGTGCCTGTACGTAAGAGCCTGGCTGAAGAGTCCCTTCAGTTCCTGGGCGAGAGAAACGGATTCGTGCAGCCGCACCTCTCCCACCAGCTCTCAGTATCAGAATGGTAGCACTCCTCCGGCCTGTGTGCGTGCAGGCCTAAGTTGCAGGCCCCTCCCTGGAAGGCAGTACACTGTGGAGAAACCGCGCTTTAGCTGCCGCCGTTCCCTAGCGGAGAGGAAGCTGTAGGGTGTGCGATGTGCCTAGAGCCCGGCGAACGTCTTCCCTAGGTAAAACCGGGGGAAACAAGGGCCGGTGCCGGAGACGCGTCTCGGCTCAGCTCTTGTTCATGGAGCTAGTATCTTTACCCCGGTGTGCGTGCAGGCCGAAAGCCAAAAACCTCACACGAGGGAACCGCACTGTAGAGAATCCAGGCTTCGGCCAGACTAGGCCTTCCTGAGGGTGGAAGCCTTCTGCTGTGTGCATGCGTATGAGCTCCGCCACGGAGTACAAAACCATTTTCTGAGGGAGACGGAGGCCGCGGCAGAAGTGAGAACAAAGCTCCCCACTTGTTTCCTGCTAGTGGCCCTGCGTCCAACCCCTTGTGCATGCATGTCTCACTGCTCCCATACCAACGTAAGAAAAGTAGGGTAGGGGACCGTGTTGTAGAGAGTCTCACTGTTACGGAGGGTGGAAACACTTGGAGTGTGTGTTCGTGAGAGCCTGGGAGACGAGTCCCCTAAGTTACTGGGGGAGAGAAAAGGATTAGTTGCAGCGGCACCTCTCCAAACAGCTCTCAGTATTAGAATGATAGCATTCCTCCGGCATGTGTGCGAGCAGGCCTAAGAGGCAGGCCCCTCCTTGGAAGGCACAGCACTGTGGAGAACCCGCGTTAGCTCCCGCCGATCCCTAGCGGAGAGGACGCTGTATGGTGTGCGCTGTGCTTCAGAGCCCGGCGAACGGCTTCCCTATGTAAAAGCGAGGGAAAGAAAGGCCTGTGCCGGAGACACCTCTCGGCTGAGCTCTTGTTCCTGGGCTACTATCGTGCTCCATTGTGCGAGCAGACCAAAAGCCAACCACCTAAATCCAGGGAACTGCACTGTGTGGAATCCAGGCTTCGGCCAGACTAGGCCTTCCTGAGGGTGGAAACCTCTTGCAGTGTGAATGCGGGCGAGCACTGCCAGCGAGTCCAAAACCATTTTGTGAGGAAGACTGAGGCCTCGGCAGAAGTGAGAACTCAACTCCCCACTTTTTTCCTGAAGCCAGCCAGACGGCCGCCCCCTTGAGCATGCATGTCTCACTGCTTGCCGACCAAGGCAAAGAGACAGTGGGGTAGGGGACCGTGTTGTAGAGAGCCTGACTGTTAGGGAGGGTGGAAACACTTGGAGTGTGTGTACGTGAGAGCCTAGGAGACGAGTCCCCTAAGTTACTGGGCGAGAGAAAAGGATTAGTTGCAGCGGCACCTCTCCCACCAGCTCTCAGTATCAGAATGGTAGCACTCCTCCGGCATGTGTGTGTGCAGACCTAAGTGGCAGGCCCCTCCTTGGAAGGCACAACACTGTGGAGAAACCGCGCTTTAGCTCCTGCCGGTCCCTAGCGGAGAGGACGCTATATGGTGTGCGCTGTGCTTGAGAGCCCGGCGATCGGCTTCCCTATGTATAAGCGAGGGAAAGAAAGGCCGGTGCCCGAGACGCCTCTCGGCTCAGCTCTTGTTCCTGGAGCTAGTACCGTTACCCTGGTGTGCTTGCAGGCCGAGGGCCAACCTCCCAATTCGAGGGAACCACACTGTAGAAATTCCTTACTTCGGCCAGACTAGGCCTTCCTGAGGGAGGTAACCCTTTGCAGTGTGAATGCGGGCGAGCACTGCCAGCGAGTCCAAAACCGTTTTACGAGGGAGACTGAGGCCGCGACCGAAGTGAGAACTCAACTCCCCATTTGTTTCCTGAAGCCAGCCCGGCAGCCGCCCCCTTGAGCATGCAAGTCTCACTGTTCGCGTCCCAACGCAAGGAAACAGTAGGCTGGGGGACCGTGTTGTAGAGAGCCTCACTGTTCCGGAGAGTGGAAACACTTCGAGTGCGTGTGCGTGAGAGCCTGGGAGACGAGTGTCCTACGTTACTGGGCGAGAGAAACGAACTCGTGCAGCCGCACCTCTCCCACCAGCTCTCAGTGGCAGAATGCTAGCACTCCTCAGGCATGCGTTCGTGCAGGCCTAAGTATCAGGGCCCTCCCTGGAAGGCACAAAACTGTGGTGAAAGCGCGCTTCAGCTCCGGCCGGTCCCCGGCGGGGAGGACGCGGTAAGGTTTCCTCTGTACTTGAGAGCCCGGCGAACGGCATCCCTATGTAAAACCGAGGGAAAGAAAGGCCGGTGCCTGAGACGCCTCTCGGCTCAGCTCTTGTTCCTGGGGCTAGTACCGTTGCCCCGGTGTGCTTGAAGGACAAAAGCCAACCACCTAACTCGAGGGAATCACACTATAGAGAATCCGGGCTTCGGCTGGACTAGGCCTTCCTGAGGGTGGAAAGCTTCTGCTGAGAGCATGCATGCGAGCACTGCCAGCGAGTCCAAAACCATTTTCCCAGGGAGACTGAGGCCGCGGCAGAAGGGAGAACACAACTGCCCATTTGTTTCCTGAAGCCAGCCCAGCAGCCGACCCCTAGGGCATGCAAGTCTCACGCTCGCTTACCAACGCAATGAAACCGTACTGTAGGGGAACCGTGTATACAGAGCCTCACTGTTGCGCGCAGTGGGAACTCTTGGAGTGCCTGTACGTAAGAGCCTGGCTGAAGAGTCCCTTCAGTTCCTGGGCGAGAGAAACGGATTCGTGCAGCCGCACCTCTCCCACCAGCTCTCAGTATCAGAATGGTAGCACTCCTCCGGCCTGTGTGCGTGCAGGCCTAAGTTGCAGGCCCCTCCCTGGAAGGCAGTACACTGTGGAGAAACCGCGCTTTAGCTGCCGCCGTTCCCTAGCGGAGAGGAAGCTGTAGGGTGTGCGATGTGCCTAGAGCCCGGCGAACGTCTTCCCTACGTAAAACCGGGGGAAACAAAGGCCGGTGCCGGAGACGCGTCTCGGCTCAGCTCTTGTTCATGGAGCTAGTATCTTTACCCCGGTGTGCGTGCAGGCCGAAAGCCAAAAACCTCACACGAGGGAAACGCACTGTAGAGAATCGGGCTTCGGCCAGACTAGGCCTTCCTGAGGGTGGAAGCCTTCTGCTGTGTGCATGCGTATGAGCTCGGCCACGGAGTACAAAACCATTTTCTGAGGGAGACTGAGGCCGCAGTAGAAGGGAGAACAAAGCTCCCCACTTGTTTCCTGCTACTGGCCCTGCGTCCAACCCCTTGTGCATGCATGTCTCACTGCTCCCATACCAACGTAAGAAAAGTAGGGTAGGGGACCGTGTTGTAGAGAGTCTCACTGTTACGGAGGGTGGAAACACTGGGAGTGTGTGTACGTGAGAGCCTGGGAGACGAGTCCCCTAAGTTACTGAGCGAGAGAAAAGGATTAGTTGTAGCAGCACCTCTCCCACCAGCTCTCAGTGGCAGAATGCTAGCACTCCTCAGGCATGTGTGCGTGCAGGCCTAAGTATCAGGCCCCTCCCTGGAAGGCACAAAACTGCGGTGAAAGCGCGCTTCAGCTCCGGCCTGTCCCCGGCGTGGAGGACGCTGTAAGGTTTCCTCTGTACTTGAGAGCCCGGCGAACGGCTTCCCTATGTAAAACTGAGAGGGAAAGAAAGGCCGGTGCCTGAGACGCCTCTCGGCTCAGCTCTTGTTCCTGGGGCTAGTACCGTTGCCCCGGTGTGCTTGAAGGACAAAAGCCAACCACCTAACTCGAGGGAATCACACTATAGAGAATCCGGGCTTCGGCTGGACTAGGCCTTCCTGAGGGTGGAAAGCTTCTGCTGAGAGCATGCATGCGAGCACTGCCAGCGAGTCCAAAACCATTTTCCCAGGGAGACTGAGGCCGCGGCAGAAGGGAGAACACAACAGCCCATTTGTTTCCTGAAGCCAGCCCAGCAGCCGACCCCTAGGGCATGCAAGTCTCACGCTCGCTTATCAACGCAATGAAACAGTACTGTAGGGGAACCGTGTATACAGAGCCTCACTGTTGCGTGGAGTGGGAACTCTTGGAGTGCCTGTACGTAAGAGCCTGGCTGAAGAGTCCCTTCAGTTCCTGGGCGAGAGAAACGGATTCGTGCAGCCGCACCTCTCCCACCAGCTCTCAGTATCAGAATGGTAGCACTCCTCCGGCCTGTGTGCGTGCAGGCCTAAGTTGCAGGCCCCTCCCTGGAAGGCAGTACACTGTGGAGAAACCGCGCTTTAGCTGCCGCCGTTCCCTAGCGGAGAGGAAGCTGTAGGGTGTGCGATGTGCCTAGAGCCCGGCGAACGTCTTCCCTAGGTAAAACCGGGGGAAACAAGGGCCGGTGCCGGAGACGCGTCTCGGCTCAGCTCTTGTTCATGGAGCTAGTATCTTTACCCCGGTGTGCGTGCAGGCCGAAAGCCAAAAACCTCACACGAGGGAACCGCACTGTAGAGAATCCAGGCTTCGGCCAGACTAGGCCTTCCTGAGGGTGGAAGCCTTCTGCTGTGTGCATGCGTATGAGCTCCGCCACGGAGTACAAAACCATTTTCTGAGGGAGACGGAGGCCGCGGCAGAAGTGAGAACAAAGCTCCCCACTTGTTTCCTGCTAGTGGCCCTGCGTCCAACCCCTTGTGCATGCATGTCTCACTGCTCCCATACCAACGTAAGAAAAGTAGGGTAGGGGACCGTGTTGTAGAGAGTCTCACTGTTACGGAGTGTGGAAACACTTGGAGTGTGTGTACGTGAGAGCCTGGGAGACGAGTCCCCTAAGTTACTGGGGGAGAGAAAAGGATTAGTTGCAGCGGCACCTCTCCAAACAGCTCTCAGTATTAGAATGATAGCATTCCTCCGGCATGTGTGCGAGCAGGCCTAAGAGGCAGGCCCCTCCTTGGAAGGCACAGCACTGTGGAGAACCCGCGTTAGCTCCCGCCGATCCCTAGCGGAGAGGACGCTGTATGGTGTGCGCTGTGCTTCAGAGCCCGGCGAACGGCTTCCCTATGTAAAAGCGAGGGAAAGAAAGGCCTGTGCCGGAGACACCTCTCGGCTGAGCTCTTGTTCCTGGGCTACTATCGTGCTCCATTGTGCGAGCAGACCAAAAGCCAACCACCTAAATCCAGGGAACTGCACTGTGTGGAATCCAGGCTTCGGCCAGACTAGGCCTTCCTGAGGGTGGAAACCTCTTGCAGTGTGAATGCGGGCGAGCACTGCCAGCGAGTCCAAAACCATTTTGTGAGGAAGACTGAGGCCTCGGCAGAAGTGAGAACTCAACTCCCCACTTTTTTCCTGAAGCCAGCCAGACGGCCGCCCCCTTGAGCATGCATGTCTCACTGCTTGCCGACCAAGGCAAAGAGACAGTGGGGTAGGGGACCGTGTTGTAGAGAGCCTGACTGTTAGGGAGGGTGGAAACACTTGGAGTGTGTGTACGTGAGAGCCTAGGAGACGAGTCCCCTAAGTTACTGGGCGAGAGAAAAGGATTAGTTGCAGCGGCACCTCTCCCACCAGCTCTCAGTATCAGAATGGTAGCACTCCTCCGGCATGTGTGTGTGCAGACCTAAGTGGCAGGCCCCTCCTTGGAAGGCACAACACTGTGGAGAAACCGCGCTTTAGCTCCTGCCGGTCCCTAGCGGAGAGGACGCTATATGGTGTGCGCTGTGCTTGAGAGCCCGGCGATCGGCTTCCCTATGTATAAGCGAGGGAAAGAAAGGCCGGTGCCCGAGACGCCTCTCGGCTCAGCTCTTGTTCCTGGAGCTAGTACCGTTACCCTGGTGTGCTTGCAGGCCGAGGGCCAACCTCCCAATTCGAGGGAACCACACTGTAGAAATTCCTTACTTCGGCCAGACTAGGCCTTCCTGAGGGAGGTAACCCTTTGCAGTGTGAATGCGGGCGAGCACTGCCAGCGAGTCCAAAACCGTTTTACGAGGGAGACTGAGGCCGCGACCGAAGTGAGAACTCAACTCCCCATTTGTTTCCTGAAGCCAGCCCGGCAGCCGCCCCCTTGAGCATGCAAGTCTCACTGTTCGCGTCCCAACGCAAGGAAACAGTAGGCTGGGGGACCGTGTTGTAGAGAGCCTCACTGTTCCGGAGAGTGGAAACACTTCGAGTGCGTGTGCGTGAGAGCCTGGGAGACGAGTGTCCTACGTTACTGGGCGAGAGAAACGAACTCGTGCAGCCGCACCTCTCCCACCAGCTCTCAGTGGCAGAATGCTAGCACTCCTCAGGCATGCGTTCGTGCAGGCCTAAGTATCAGGGCCCTCCCTGGAAGGCACAAAACTGTGGTGAAAGCGCGCTTCAGCTCCGGCCGGTCCCCGGCGGGGAGGACGCGGTAAGGTTTCCTCTGTACTTGAGAGCCCGGCGAACGGCATCCCTATGTAAAACCGAGGGAAAGAAAGGCCGGTGCCTGAGACGCCTCTCGGCTCAGCTCTTGTTCCTGGGGCTAGTACCGTTGCCCCGGTGTGCTTGAAGGACAAAAGCCAACCACCTAACTCGAGGGAATCACACTATAGAGAATCCGGGCTTCGGCTGGACTAGGCCTTCCTGAGGGTGGAAAGCTTCTGCTGAGAGCATGCATGCGAGCACTGCCAGCGAGTCCAAAACCATTTTCCCAGGGAGACTGAGGCCGCGGCAGAAGGGAGAACACAACTGCCCATTTGTTTCCTGAAGCCTGCCCAGCAGCCGACCCCTAGGGCATGCAAGTCTCACGCTCGCTTACCAACGCAATGAAACAGTACTGTAGGGGAACCGTGTATACAGAGCCTCACTGTTGCGCGGAGTGGGAACTCTTGGAGTGCCTGTACATAAGAGCCTGGCTGAAGAGTCCCTTCAGTTCCTGGGCGAGAGAAACGGATTCGTGCAGCCGCACCTCTCCCACCAGCTCTCAGTATCAGAATGGTAGCACTCCTCCGGCCTGTGTGCGTGCAGGCCTAAGTTGCAGGCCCCTCCCTGGAAGGCAGTACACTGTGGAGAAACCGCGCTTTAGCTGCCGCCGTTCCCTAGCGGAGAGGAAGCTGTAGGGTGTGCGATGTGCCTAGAGCCCGGCGAACGTCTTCCCTACGTAAAACCGGGGGAAACAAAGGCCGGTGCCGGAGACGCGTCTCGGCTCAGCTCTTGTTCATGGAGCTAGTATCTTTACCCCGGTGTGCGTGCAGGCCGAAAGCCAAAAACCTCACACGAGGGAAACGCACTGTAGAGAATCGGGCTTCGGCCAGACTAGGCCTTCCTGAGGGTGGAAGCCTTCTGCTGTGTGCATGCGTATGAGCTCGGCCACGGAGTAGAAAACCATTTTCTGAGGGAGACTGAGGCCGCAGTAGAAGGGAGAACAAAGCTCCCCACTTGTTTCCTGCTACTGACCCTGCGTCCAACCCCTTGTGCATGCATGTCTCACTGCTCCCATACCAACGTAAGAAAAGTAGGGTAGGGGACCGTGTTGTAGAGAGTCTCACTGTTACGGAGGGTGGAAACACTGGGCGTGTGTGTACGTGAGAGCCTGGGAGACGAGTCCCCTAAGTTACTGAGCGAGAGAAAAGGATTAGTTGCAGCAGCACCTCTCCCACCAGCTCTCAGTGGCAGAATGCTAGCACTCCTCAGGCATGTGTGCGTGCAGGCCTAAGTATCAGGCCCCTCCCTGGAAGGCACAAAACTGCGGTGAAAGCGCGCCTCAGCTCCGGCCTGTCCCCGGCGTGGAGGACGCTGTAAGGTTTCCTCTGTACTTGAGAGCCCGGCGAACGGCTTCCCTATGTAAAACCGAGAGGGAAAGAAAGGCCGGTGCCTGAGACGCCTCTCGGCTCAGCTCTTGTTCCTGGGGCTAGTACCGTTGCCCCGGTGTGCTTGAAGGACAAAAGCCAACCACCTAACTCGAGGGAATCACACTATAGAGAATCCGGGCTTCGGCTGGACTAGGCCTTCCTGAGGGTGGAAAGCTTCTGCTGAGAGCATGCATGCGAGCACTGCCAGCGAGTCCAAAACCATTTTCCCAGGGAGACTGAGGCCGCGGCATAAGGGAGAACACAACAGCCCATTTGTTTCCTGAAGCCAGCCCAGCAGCCGACCCCTAGGGCATGCAAGTCTCACGCTCGCTTATCAACGCAATGAAACAGTACTGTAGGGGAACCGTGTATACAGAGCCTCACTGTTGCGTGGAGTGGGAACTCTTGGAGTGCCTGTACGTAAGAGCCTGGCTGAAGAGTCCCTTCAGTTCCTGGGCGAGAGAAACGGATTCGTGCAGCCGCACCTCTCCCACCAGCTCTCAGTATCAGAATGGTAGCACTCCTCCGGCCTGTGTGCGTGGAGGCCTAAGTTGCAGGCCCCTCCCTGGAAGGCAGTACACTGTGGAGAAACCGCGCTTTAGCTGCGGCCGTTCCCTAGCGGAGAGGAAGCTGTAGGGTGTGCGATGTGCCTAGAGCCCGGCGAACGTCTTCCCTACGTAAAACCGGGGGAAACAAAGGCCGGTGCCGGAGACGCGTCTCGGCTCAGCTCTTGTTCCTGGAACTAGCACTTTTACCACGGTGTGCGTGCAGTCGAAAAGCCAAAAACCTCATTGGAGGGAAGCGCACTGTAGAGAAACCGGGCTTCGGGCAGAGTAGGCCTTCCTGAGGGTGGCAGCCTTTTGCTGTGATTATACCTGCTTGCACTGCCAGCGCGTCCAAAACCATTTTCTGAGGGAGACTGAGGCCACGGCAAAAGGGAGAACACAACTCCCCACTTCTTTCCTGAAGGCGGTCCTGCGACCGTCCCCTTGAGCATGCATGTCTTTTTTTTTAATTTTTTATTGTTATGTTAATCACCATATATTACATCATTAGTTTTTGGTGCAGTGTTCCATGATTCATTGTTTGTTCATAACACCCAGTGCTCCATGCAGAACGTGCCCTCCTCAATACCCATCACCAGGCTCACCCCTCCTCCTACCCCCCTCCCCTCTAGAACCCTCAGTTTGTTTCTCAGAGTCCATCATCTCTCATGGTTCGTCTCCCCCTCTGACATACTCCCCTTTTCTTCCTCTCCTGTTATCTTCTTCTTTTTCTTTTTTCTTAAAATATGTTGCGTTATTTGTTTCAGAAGTACAGAACTGTGATTCAACAGTCTGGCACAATTCACAGCGCTCACCGTAGCACATACCCTCCCCAATGTCTATCACCCAGCCACCCCATCCCTCCCACCCCCAACCACTCCAGTAACACTCAGTTTCTTTCCCGAGATGAAGAATTCCTCATATCAGTGAGGTCATATGATACATGTCTTTCTCTGATTGACTTATTTCACTCAGCATAACACCCTCCAGTTCCATCCACGTCGTTGCAAATGGCAAGATCTCATTCCTTTTGATGGCTGCATAATATTCCATTGTGTATATACACCACATCTTCTTTATCCATTCATCTGTCGATGGGCATCTTGGCTCTTTCCACCGTTTGGCTATGGTGGACATTGCTGCTATAAACATTGGGGTACACGTACCCCTTCGGGTCCCTACATTTGTATCTTTGTGGTAAATACCCAGTAGTGCAACTGCTGGATCGAACGGTAGCTCTAATTTCAACTGTTTGAGGAACCTCCATACTGTTTTCCAGAGGGGTTGCACTAGCTTGCATTCCCACCAACAGTGTAGGAGGGTTCCCCTTTCTCCACATCCCCGCCAACATCTGTCGTTCCCTGACTTGTTAATTTCAGCCATTCTGACGGGTGTGAGGTGGTATCTCATGGAGGTTTTGATTTGGATTTCCCTGATGCCGAGCGATGTGGAGCACTTTTTCATGTGCCTGTTGGCCATTTGGATGTCTTCTTTGGAGACATGTCTGTTCATGTCTTCTGCCCATTTCTTGATTGAATTATTTCTTCTTTGGGTGTTGAGTTTGATCAGTTCTTTATAGATTTTGGATACTAGCCCTTTATCTGATAGGTCAGTTGCAAATATTTTCTCCCATTCTGTCGGTTGTCTTTTGGTTTTGTGGACTGTTTCTTTTGCTGTGCAAAAGCTTTTTATCTTGATGAAATCCCAAGAGTTCATTTTTGCCCTGGCTTCCCGTGCCTTTGGCGATGTTTCTAGGAAGAAGTTGCTGCGGCTAAGGTCGAAAAGGTTGCTACCTGTGTTCTCCTTTAGGATTTTGATGGACTCCTGTGTCACGTTTAGGTCTTTCAACCGTTTGGAGTCTATTTTTGTGTGTGGTGTAAGGAAATGGTCCAGTTTCATTCTTCTGCATGTGGCTGTCCAATTTTCCCAACACCATTTGTTGAAGAGACTGTCTTTTTGCCATTGGACATTCTTTCCTGCTTTGTCAAAGATAAGTTGACCATAGAGTTGAGGGTCCATTTCTGGGCTCTCGATTCTGTTCCATTGATCTATGTGTCTGTTTTTGTGCCAGTACCATACTGTCTTGATGATGACAGGTTTGTCATAGAGCTGAAAGTCCGGAATTGTGAAGCCGCCAGCTTTGCTTTTCTTTTTCATTAGTCCTCTGGCTATTCTGGGTCTCTTCTGGTTCCATACAAATTTGAGGATTATTTCTTCCATTTCTTTGAGAAAAGTGGATGGTATTTTGATGGGGATTGCATTGAATGTGTAGATTGCTCTAGGTAGCATTGACATCTTCAGAATGTTGATTCTCCCAATCCATGAGCACGGAACGTTGTTCCATTTCTTTGTGTCTTCTTCCATTTCTTTCATGAGTATTTTATAGTTTTCTGAGTACAGATCCTTTGCCTCTTTGGTTAGATTTCTTCCTAGGGATCTAATGGTTTTGGGTGCAATTGTAAATGGGATCGACTCCTTGATTTGTCTCTCTTCTGTCTTGTTGTTGGTGTAGAGGAATGCCACCGATTTCTGTGCACTGATTTTGTATCCTGCTACTTTACTGAATTCCTGTATGAGTTCTAGCAGTTTTGCGGTGGAGTCTTTTGGGTTTTCCACATACAGTATCTTATCATCTGCAAAGAGTGAGAGGTTTGACTTCCTCTTTGCCGTTTTGGATGCCTTTGATTTCTTTTTGTTGTCTGATTGCTGTGGCTAGGACTTCTAATACTACGTTGAATAGCAGTGGTGAGAGTGGACATCCCTGCCGCGTTCCTGACTTTATGGGAAAAGCTCTCGGCCTTTCCCCATTGAGAATGATATTCGCTGTCGGTTTTTCATAGATGGCTTTTATGATATTGAGGTATGTACCCTCTATCCCTATACTGTGAAGAGTTTTGATCAAGAAAGGATGTTGTACTTTGTCAAATGCTTTTTCTGCATCTATTGAGAGGATCATATGATTCTTGCTCTTTCTTCTGTTAATGTATTGTATCACGTTGATTGATTTGCGGATGGTGAACCAGCCTTGCAGCCCAGGAATAAATCCCACTTGGTCCTGGTGAATAATCCTTTTAATGTACTGTTGGAACCCATTGGCTAGTTTTTTTTGTGTGTGTGTGAGAATTTTTGCTTCCATGTTCATCAAGGATATTGGTCTGTAATTCTCTTTTTTGATGGGGTCTTTGTCTGGTTTTGGGATCAAGGTAATGCTGGCCTCATAAAATGAGTTTGGAAGTTTCCCTTCCATTTCTATTTTTTGGAACAGTTTCAGGAGAATAGGTAGTAATTCTTCTTGAAATGGCTGATAGAATTCCCCTGGGAAGCCATCTGGCCCTGGGCTTTTGTTTCTTGGGAGATTTTTGATGACTGTTTCAATTTCCTTAGTGGTTATAGGTCTGTTCAGGTTTTCTATTTCTTCCTGGTTCAATTTTGGTAGTTGATACATCTCTAGGAATGCACCCATTTCTTCCAGGTTATCTAATTTGCTGGCATAGAGTTGCTCATAATATGTTCTTATCATTGTTTGTATTTCTTTGGTGTTGGTTGTGATCTCTCCTCTTTCCTTCATGATTTTGTTGATTTGGGTCATTTCTCTTTTCTTCTTGATAAGTCTGGCCAGGGGTTTATCAATCTTGTTCATTCTTTCCAAGAACCAGCTCCTAGTTTCGTGGATCTGTTCTACTGTTCTTTTGGTTTCTAGTTCATTGATTTCTGCTCTGATCTTTATGATTTCTCTTCTCCTGCTGGGTTTAGGCTTTATTTGCTGTTCTTTCTCCAGCTCCTTTAGGTGTAGGGTTAGGTTGTGTATTTGAGACCTTTCTTATTTCTTGAGAAAGGCTTGTATTGCTATATACTTTCCTCTCAGGACTGCCTTTGTTGTATCCCAAAGATTTTGAACCGTTGTGTTTTCATTTTCATTGGTTTCCATGAAATTTTTTAATTCTTCTTTAATTTCCTGGTTGACCCATTCATTCTTTAGTAGGATGCTCTTTAGCCTCCATGTATTTGAGTTCTTTCCGACTTTCCTCTTGTGGTTGAGTTCTAGTTTCAAAGCATTGTGGTCTGAAAATATGCAGGGAATGATCCCAATCTTTTGGTACCGATTGAGACCTGATTTGTGACCTGGGATGTGATCAGTTCTGGAGAATGTTCCATGGGCACTAGAGAAGAATGTGTATTCCTTTGCTTGGGGATGGAATGTTCTGAATATGTCTGTGAAGTCCATTTGGTCCAGTGTGTCATTTAAAGTCTTTATTTCCTTGTTGATCTTTTGCTTAGATGATCTGTCCATTTCAGTCAGGGGGGTGTTAAAGTCCCCCACTATTATTGTATTGTTGTCAATGTGTTTCTTTGCTTTTGTTATTAATTGCCTTATATAATTGGCTGCTCCCATGTTCGGGGCATAGATCTTTACAATTGTTAGATCTTCTTGTTGGATAGACCCTTTAAGTAGGATATAGTGTCCTTCGTCATCTCTTATTACAGTCTTTGTTTTAAAATCTAGTTTGTCTGATATAAGGATTGCCACCCCAGCTTTCTTTTGGTGTCCATTAGCATGGTAAATGGTTTTCCACCCCCTCACTTTTAATGTGGGGGTGTCTTTGGCTCTAAAATGAGTCTCTTGCAGACAGCATATTGATGGGTCTGGTTTTTTTTTTTAATTTTTTATTGTTATGTTAATCACCATATATTGCATCATTAGTTTTTGGTGCAGTGTTCCATGATTCATTGTTTGTTCATAACACCCAGTGCTCCATGCAGAACGTGCCCTCCTCAATACCCATCACCAGGCTCACCCCTCCTCCTACCCCCCTCCCCTCTAGAACCCTCAGTTTGTTTCTCAGAGTCCATCATCTCTCATGGTTCGTCTCCCCCTCTGACATACTCCCCTTTTCTTCCTCTCCTGTTATCTTCTTCTTTTCCTTTTTTCTTAAAATATGTTGCGTTATTTCTTTCAGAAGTACAGAACTGTGATTCAACAGTCTGGCACAATTCACAGCACTCACCGTAGCACATACCCTCCCCAATGTCTATCACCCAGCCACCCCATCCCTCCCACCCCCAACCACTCCAGTAACACTCAGTTTCTTTCCCGAGATGAAGAATTCCTCATATCAGTGAGGTCATATGATACATGTCTTTCTCTGATTGACTTATTTCACTCAGCATAACACCCTCCAGTTCCATCCACGTCGTTGCAAATGGCAAGATCTCATTCCTTTTGATGGCTGCATAATATTCCATTGTGTATATACACCACATCTTCTTTATCCATTCATCTGTCGATGGGCATCTTGGCTCTTTCCACCGTTTGGCTATGGTGGACATTGCTGCTATAAACATTGGGGTACACGTACCCCTTCGGGTCCCTACATTTGTATCTTTGTGGTAAATACCCAGTAGTGCAACTGCTGGATCGAACGGTAGCTCTAATTTCAACTGTTTGAGGAACCTCCATACTGTTTTCCAGAGGGGTTGCACTAGCTTGCATTCCCACCAACAGTGTAGGAGGGTTCCCCTTTCTCCACATCCCCGCCAACATCTGTCGTTCCCTGACTTGTTAATTTCAGCCATTCTGACGGGTGTGAGGTGGTATCTCATGGAGGTTTTGATTTGGATTTCCCTGATGCCGAGCGATGTGGAGCACTTTTTCATGTGCCTGTTGGCCATTTGGATGTCTTCTTTGGAGACATGTCTGTTCATGTCTTCTGCCCATTTCTTGATTGAATTATTTCTTCTTTGGGTGTTGAGTTTGATCAGTTCTTTATAGATTTTGGATACTAGCCCTTTATCTGATAGGTCAGTTGCAAATATTTTCTCCCATTCTGTCGGTTGTCTTTTGGTTTTGTGGACTGTTTCTTTTGCTGTGCAAAAGCTTTTTATCTTGATGAAATCCCAAGAGTTCATTTTTGCCCTGGCTTCCCGTGCCTTTGGCGATGTTTCTAGGAAGAAGTTGCTGCGGCTAAGGTCGAAAAGGTTGCTACCTGTGTTCTCCTTTAGGATTTTGATGGACTCCTGTGTCACGTTTAGGTCTTTCAACCGTTTGGAGTCTATTTTTGTGTGTGGTGTAAGGAAATGGTCCAGTTTCATTCTTCTGCATGTGGCTGTCCAATTTTCCCAACACCATTTGTTGAAGAGACTGTCTTTTTGCCATTGGACATTCTTTCCTGCTTTGTCAAAGATAAGTTGACCATAGAGTTGAGGGTCCATTTCTGGGCTCTCGATTCTGTTCCATTGATCTATGTGTCTGTTTTTGTGCCAGTACCATACTGTCTTGATGATGACAGGTTTGTCATAGAGCTGAAAGTCCGGAATTGTGAAGCCGCCAGCTTTGCTTTTCTTTTTCATTAGTCCTCTGGCTATTCTGGGTCTCTTCTGGTTCCATACAAATTTGAGGATTATTTCTTCCATTTCTTTGAGAAAAGTGGATGGTATTTTGATGGGGATTGCATTGAATGTGTAGATTGCTCTAGGTAGCATTGACATCTTCAGAATGTTGATTCTCCCAATCCATGAGCACGGAACGTTGTTCCATTTCTTTGTGTCTTCTTCCATTTCTTTCATGAGTATTTTATAGTTTTCTGAGTACAGATCCTTTGCCTCTTTGGTTAGATTTCTTCCTAGGGATCTAATGGTTTTGGGTGCAATTGTAAATGGGATCGACTCCTTGATTTGTCTCTCTTCTGTCTTGTTGTTGGTGTAGAGGAATGCCACCGATTTCTGTGCACTGATTTTGTATCCTGCTACTTTACTGAATTCCTGTATGAGTTCTAGCAGTTTTGCGGTGGAGTCTTTTGGGTTTTCCACATACAGTATCTTATCATCTGCAAAGAGTGAGAGGTTTGACTTCCTCTTTGCCGTTTTGGATGCCTTTGATTTCTTTTTGTTGTCTGATTGCTGTGGCTAGGACTTCTAATACTACGTTGAATAGCAGTGGTGAGAGTGGACATCCCTGCCGCGTTCCTGACTTTATGGGAAAAGCTCTCGGCCTTTCCCCATTGAGAATGATATTCGCTGTCGGTTTTTCATAGATGGCTTTTATGATATTGAGGTATGTACCCTCTATCCCTATACTGTGAAGAGTTTTGATCAAGAAAGGATGTTGTACTTTGTCAAATGCTTTTTCTGCATCTATTGAGAGGATCATATGATTCTTGCTCTTTCTTCTGTTAATGTATTGTATCACGTTGATTGATTTGCGGATGGTGAACCAGCCTTGCAGCCCAGGAATAAATCCCACTTGGTCCTGGTGAATAATCCTTTTAATGTACTGTTGGAACCCATTGGCTAGTTTTTTTTGTGTGTGTGTGAGAATTTTTGCTTCCATGTTCATCAAGGATATTGGTCTGTAATTCTCTTTTTTGATGGGGTCTTTGTCTGGTTTTGGGATCAAGGTAATGCTGGCCTCATAAAATGAGTTTGGAAGTTTCCCTTCCATTTCTATTTTTTGGAACAGTTTCAGGAGAATAGGTAGTAATTCTTCTTGAAATGGCTGATAGAATTCCCCTGGGAAGCCATCTGGCCCTGGGCTTTTGTTTCTTGGGAGATTTTTGATGACTGTTTCAATTTCCTTAGTGGTTATAGGTCTGTTCAGGTTTTCTATTTCTTCCTGGTTCAATTTTGGTAGTTGATACATCTCTAGGAATGCACCCATTTCTTCCAGGTTATCTAATTTGCTGGCATAGAGTTGCTCATAATATGTTCTTATAATTGTTTGTATTTCTTTGGTGTTGGTTGTGATCTCTCCTCTTTCCTTCATGATTTTGTTGATTTGGGTCATTTCTCTTTTCTTCTTGATAAGTCTGGCCAGGGGTTTATCAATCTTGTTCATTCTTTCCAAGAACCAGCTCCTAGTTTCGTGGATCTGTTCTACTGTTCTTTTGGTTTCTAGTTCATTGATTTGTGCTCTGATCTTTATCATTTCTCTTCTCCTGCTGGGTTTAGGCTTCATTTGCTGTTCTTTTCCAGCTCCTTTAGGTGTAGGGTTAGTTTGTGTATTTGAGACCTTTCTTGTTTCTTGAGAAAGGCTTGTATTGCTATATACTTTCCTCTCAGGACTGCCTTTGTTGTATCCCAAAGATTTTGAACCGTTGTGTTTTCATTTTCATTGGTTTCCATGAAATTTTTTAATTCTTCTTTAATTTCCTGGTTGACCCATTCATTCTTTAGTAGGATGCTCTTTAGCCTCCATGTATTTGAGTTCTTTCCGACTTTCCTCTTGTGGTTGAGTTCTAGTTTCAAAGCATTGTGGTCTGAAAATATGCAGGGAATGATCCCAATCTTTTGGTACCGATTGAGACCTGATTTGTGACCTGGGATGTGATCAGTTCTGGAGAATGTTCCATGGGCACTAGAGAAGAATGTGTATTCCTTTGCTTGGGGATGGAATGTTCTGAATATGTCTGTGAAGTCCATTTGGTCCAGTGTGTCATTTAAAGTCTTTATTTCCTTGTTGATCTTTTGCTTAGATGATCTGTCCATTTCAGTCAGGGGGGTGTTAAAGTCCCCCACTATTATTGTATTGTTGTCAATGTGTTTCTTTGCTTTTGTTATTAATTGCCTTATATAATTGGCTGCTCCCATGTTCGGGGCATAGATCTTTACAATTGTTAGATCTTCTTGTTGGATAGACCCTTTAAGTAGGATATAGTGTCCTTCCTCATCGCTTATTACAGTCTTTGTTTTAAAATCTAGTTTGTCTGATAGAAGGATTGCCACCCCAGCTTTCTTTTGGTGTCCATTAGCATGGTAAATGGTTTTCCACCCCCTCACTTTCAATCTGGGGGTGTCTTTGGGTCTAAAATGAGTCTCTTGCAGACAGCATATTGATGGGTCTTGTTTTTTAATCCAATCTGATAGCCTGTGTCTTTTGATTGGGGCATTTACGCCATTTGCATTCAGGGTAACTATTGAAAAGTATGAATTTAGTGCCATTGTATTACCTGTAAGGTGACTGTTAACTCTCTCTTGTCTGTGTTCGTTTCTGCTCTTTGCTGCTTTTAGGTTCTCTCTTTGCTTAGAGGACCCCTCTCAATATTTCTTGGAGGGGTGGTTTTGTGTTTGCAAATTCCTTTAGTTTTTGTTTGTTCTGGAAGCTTTTTATCTCTCCTTCTATTTTCAATGATAGCCTAGCTGGATATAGTATTCTTGGCTGCATATTTTTCTCGTTTAGTGCTCTGAAGATATCTTGCCAGTCCTTTCTGGCCTGCCAGGTCTCTGTGGATAGGTCTGTTGCCAATCTAATGTTTCTACCATTGTAGGTTACATATCTCTTCTCCGGAGCTGCTTTCAGGATTTTCTCTTTGTCTCTGAGACTCGTAAGTTTTACTATTAGATGTCGGGTGTTGACCTATTATTATTGATTTTGAGAGGGGTTCTCTGTGCCTCCTGGATTTTAATGCCTGTTTCCTTCCTCACATTAGGGAAGTTCTCTGTTATAATTTGCTCCAATATACCTTCTGCCCCTCTCTCTCTCTCTTCTTCTTCTGGGATCCCAATTATTCTAATGTTGTTTCGTCTTATCGTATCACTTATCTCTCGAATTCTGCCCTCGTGATCCTGTAGTTGTTTCTCTCTCTTTTTCTCAGCCTCTTTATTTTCCATCATTTGGTCTTCTATATCGCTGATTCTCTCTTCTGCCTCATTTATCCTAGCATTTAGTGCCCCCATTTTTGATTGCACCTCATCAATAGCCTTTTTGATTTCGATTTGGTTAGATTTTAGTTCTTTTATTTCTCCAGAAAGGGTTTCTCTAATAACTTCCACGCTTTTTTCAAGCCCAGCTAGTATCTTTAAAGTCATGATTCTGAACTCTAGGTCCGACATCGTACTAATGTCCGTATTGAGTAGGTCCCTGGCTGACGGTACTACCTCTTGTTCTTTTTGCTGAGGTGATTTCTTTCGTCTTGTCATTTTCTCCAGAGGAGAATAGATGAATGAGAGAACAAAATCCTAACAGGTTTACAACGTCCCCAGCAAATATACTGTATACAAATCAGAAAAGACCTGAAACCAGGGGAAAAGAAAGGGAAAGAAAGAAAAACGAAAGAGAAAAAGAAAAAAAAGGATAAAAACAAAAACAAAACAATACAAAAAAGGCAGAATATGATCAAATATGATCAGGCTAGTGCATAGATCAGTGCCGCACACTAGATTTTGGGCGTATTTTGGTCTGTTAGAAAAAGGTGCCTCCTAAAATTTTAAAGGAAGAAAGACATATATGTACAAAATAATGGTTGATACAATGAAGGGATGGAAGATGACTGTAAAGATGAAAATTATAAAAGATTTTATAAAAGGACTTGGTAAGATAAGTTGTTTGAAAAAAGAAAGAAGATTTAAGAAAAAAAAAGGAAAAAGGGAGAGAATGTGATCAGGCAGGAGACTAGAACAAAGCCATACACTAGTGATTTAGGGTATATTTTGATCTGTTAGAAGAAACTGTACCTCAAAATTTTAAAGAGAGAACAACTTATATATATATATATATGCCAAAAATAAGGGTAACTACTATGAAGGGATAAAATATGACTCTAAAAATGAAAAATAAAAAATGTTTGTTTTTTTTTTAAAAAAGGGATTTATAAGATGTTGGTTGAAAAAGGGAAAAAGAAAAAAAAACAGTCAACAAAAATTAACTTTGATGAAATAATGAATCATGGTTAAAAAAAAAAAAAAGCCATGAATCTATGTGCAGTGTTCCCCTAGCGCTGGAGTTCTCCTATTCTCCTTGATCGATCAACTTGGTCTTGCCTTGCTGGCTGTTTGTGCTGATCTTCTGGGGGAGGGGCCTGTTGCTGTGGTTTCCAAATGTCTTTGCCGGAGGCGGAATTGCCCCGCCCTTGTCAGTCCGGGCTAAGGAAGCTGCTCCGCTTTGCTCTCAGGAGCTTTTGTTCCCTGCAAGCTCTCGGTACAGCCTTGGAGGACCAGGGCAGAAATGGTGGCCTCCCAATCTCCCCTCGGAGGAGCTGAGAACCTGGGGCCCCGCTCCTCAGTGTGCCCCCAGAGAAAAGCAGTCACTTCCGTGTCCCCGTTCTCCGGCCGCACTCCGTGCTCACCCGGCCTGTGACCGAGCGTTGCTATCTATGGCACCCGACCCCGCACGGAGTCTCCAAACCCAGCAGATCCCTGCAGTGCGCTCCCGCACCGCTCCTCCCCGGGAAGGAAGGGGAGTCTCCCCGGATCTGCTGCTTGTTGGGTCCCTGCTGGGGGAGCCGTGCTCCGACTGGGCCGCAGATCACAGTTTATGGCAACCCCGAGCTGAGAGCCCACGACTCTGCTCCGTCTCTGCAGCCGGCTTCCCCGCGAGCATGCAAGTCTTACTGCTCGCTTAGCAAGGAAAGAAACAGTAGTGTAGGGGAACCGTGTGTACATAGCCTCACTGTTGCGAGGAGTGGGAACACTTGTTGTGCCTGTGCGTAAGAGCCTGACTGACAATTCCCTTAAGTTACTGGGCGAGAGAAACGGATTCATGCAGCTGCACCTCTCCCACCAGCTCTCAGTATCAGAATGGTAGCACTCCTCCGGCCTGTGTGCCTGCAGGCCTAAGTTTCAGGCCCCTCCCTGGAATACACTACACTGGAGAAACCGCGCTTTAGCTCCCGCCAGTCCCTAGCGGAGAGGAAGCTGTATGGTGTGCGCTGTGCTTGAGAGCCCGGCGAACGTCTTCCCTACGTAAAACCGGGGGAAAGAAATGCCGTTGCCGGAGACGCCTCTCGGCTCACCTCTTTTCCTGGAGCTAGTACCTTTACCCCGGTGCGCGTGCAGGCCCAAAGCCAAAAACCTCACTCGAGGGAACCGCACTGTAGAGAATCCGGGCTTCGGCCAGACTAGGCCTTCCTGAGGGTGGAAGACTTTTGCTATGAGCATGCGTGCGAGCACTGCCAGCGAGTCCAAAACCATTTTCTGAGGGAGACTGAGGCCGCGGCAGAAGGGAGAACAAAACTCCCCACTTGTTTCCTGAAGGCAGCCCAGCAGCCGCCCCCTTGGACATGCAAGTCTCACTGCTCACGTACCAAAGCAAAGAAACAGTACTGTAGGGGAACCTTGTTGTAGGTAGACTCCCTGTTGCGCGAGTGGGAACACTTGGAGTGCCTGTGCGTAAGAGCCTGGCCGAATAGTCCCTTAAGTTCCTGGGCGAGAGAAACGGATTCGTGCAGCCGCAACTCTCCCACCAGCTCTCAGTATCAGAATGGTAGCACTCCTCCGCCCTGTGTGCGTGCAGGCCTAAGAGGCAGGCCCCTCCTTGGAAGGCACAGCACTGTGGAGAACCCGCGTTAGTTCCCGCCAGTCCCTAGCGGAGAGGACGCTGTATGGTGTGCGCTGTGCTTCAGAGCCCGGCGAACGGCTTCCCTATGTAAAAGCGAGGGAAAGAAAGGCCTGTGCCGGAGACACCTCTCGGCTGAGCTCTTGTTCCTGGGGCTAGTATCGTGCTCCGTTGTGCGAGCAGACCAAAAGCCAACCACCTAAATCCAGGGAACTGCACTGTGTGGAATCCAGGCTTCGGGCAGACTAGGCCTTCCTGAGGGTGGAAACCTTTTGCAGTGTGAATGCGGGCGAGCACTGCCAGCGAGTCCAAAACCATTTTGCGAAGGAGACTGAGGCCGCGGCAGAAGTGAGAACTCAACTCCCCACTTGTTTCCTGAAGCCAGCCAGGCGGCCGCCCCCTTGAGCATGCATGTCTCACTGCTTGTGGACCAACGCAAAGAAACAGTAGGGTAGGTGACCGTGTTGTACAGAGCCTCACTGTTCCGGAGAGGGGAAACACTTGGAGTGTGTGTGCATGAGACCCTGGGAGACGAGTCCCATACGTTACTGGGCGAGAGAAACGAACTCGTGCAGCCGCACCTCTCCCACCAGCTCTCAGTGGCAGAATGCAAGCACTCCTCAGGCATGTGTGCGAGCAGGCCTAAGTAGCAGGCCCCTCCCTGGAAGGCACAACACTGTGGTGAAAGCGCACGGTAGCTCCCGCCAGGCACCGGCGGGGAGGACGCTGTATGGTGTGCGCTGTGCCTGAGAGCCCGGCGAGCATCTTCCCTATGTAAAACCGGGGGAAAGAAAGGCCAGTGCCGGAGAGGCCTCTCGGCTGAGCTCTTTTCCTGGAGCTAGTACCTTTATCCCGGTGGGCGTGCAGGCCAAAAGCCAAAAACCTCACTCGAGGAAACCGCATTGTAGAGAATCCGGGCTTCGGCCAGACTAGGCCTTCCTCTGGTTGGAAGCCTTTTGCTGTGTGCATGCTTATGAGCTCCGCCCCGGAGTCCAAAACCATTTTCGGAGGGAGACTGAGGCCGCGGCAGAAGGGAGAACACAACTCCCCACTTGTTTCCTGAAGCCAGCCCAGCGGCCGCCCGCTTGGGCATGCAAGTCTCACTGCTCGCGTACCAAGGAAAGAAACAGTAGTGTAGGGGAACCGTGTGTACATAGCCTCACTGTTGCGGGGAGTGGGAACACTTGGAGTGCCTGTGCGTAAGAGCCTGACTGACAATTCCCTTAAGTTACTGTGCAAGGGAAATGGATTCGTGCAGCCGCCCCTCTCCCACCAGCTCTCAGTAGCAGAATGGTAGCACTCCTCCGGCATGTGTGCCTGCAGGCCTAAGTTGCAGGCCCCTCTCTGGAATGCACTACACTGGAGAAACCGCGCTATAGCTCCCGCAAGTCCGTAGCGGAGAGGAAGCTGTATGGTGTGCGCTGTGCTTGAGAGCCCGGCGAACGTCTTCCCTACGTAAAACCGGGAGAAAGAAAGGCCGTTGGCGGAGAAGTCTCTCGGCTAAGCTCTTGTTCCTGGAGCTAGTACCTTTACCCCGGTGTGCGTGCAGGCCAAAACCCAAAAACCTCACTGGAGGGAACCGCACTGTAGAGAATCCGGACTTCGGGCAGACTAGGCCTTCCTGAGGGTGGAAGCCTTCTGCTGTGTGCATGCGTATGAGCTCCACCAGGGAATCTAAAACCATTTTCTGAGGGAGACTGAGGCCGCAGAAGAAGGGAGAACAAAACACCCCACTTGTTTCCTGCTACTGGCCCTGCGTCTAACCCCTTATGCATGCATGTCTCACTGCTCCCAAACCAACGTAAGAAATGCAGGGTAGGGGACCGTGTTGTAGAGAGTCTCACTGTTACGGAAGGTGGAAACACTGGGAGTGTGTGTACGTGAGAGCCTGGGAGACGAGTCCCCTAACTTACTGGGCGAGAGAAAAGGATTAGTTGCAGCGGCACCTCTCCAACCAGCTCTCAGTGGCAGAATGCTAGCACTCCTCAGGCATGTGTGCGTGCAGGCCTAAGTATCAGGCCCCTCCCTGGAAGGCACAAAACTGCGGTGAAAGCGCGCTTCAGCTCAGGCCTGTCCCCGGCGTGGAGGACGCTGTAAGGTTTCCTCTGTACTTGAGAGCCCGGCGAACGGCTTCCCTATGTAAAACCGAGAGGGAAAGAAAGGCCGGTGCCTGAGACGCCTCTCGGCTCAGCTCTTGTTCCTGGGGCTAGTACCGTTGCCCCGGTGTGCTTGAAGGACAAAAGCCAACCACCTAACTCGAGGGAATCACACTATAGAGAATCCGGGCTTCGGCTGGACTAGGCCTTCCTGAGGGTGGAAAGCTTCTGCTGAGAGCATGCATGCGAGCACTGCCAGCGAGTCCAAAACCATTTTCCCAGGGAGACTGAGGCCGCGGCAGAAGGGAGAACACAACAGCCCATTTGTTTCCTGAAGCCAGCCCAGCAGCCGACCCCTAGGGCATGCAAGTCTCACGCTCGCTTACCAACGCAATGAAACAGTACTGTAGGGGAACCGTGTATACAGAGCCTCACTGTTGCGCGCAGTGGGAACTCTTGGAGTGCCTGTACGTAAGAGCCTGGCTGAAGAGTCCCTTCAGTTCCTGGGCGAGAGAAACGGATTCGTGCAGCCGCACCTCTCCCACCAGCTCTCAGTATCAGAATGGTAGCACTCCTCCGGCCTGTGTGCGTGCAGGCCTAAGTTGCAGGCCCCTCCCTGGAAGGCAGTACACTGTGGAGAAACCGCGCTTTAGCTGCCGCCGTTCCCTAGCGGAGAGGAAGCTGTAGGGTGTGCGATGTGCCTAGAGCCCGGCGAACGTCTTCCCTAGGTAAAACCGGGGGAAACAAGGGCCGGTGCCGGAGACGCGTCTCGGCTCAGCTCTTGTTCATGGAGCTAGTATCTTTACCCCGGTGTGCGTGCAGGCCGAAAGCCAAAAACCTCACACGAGGGAACCGCACTGTAGAGAATCCAGGCTTCGGCCAGACTAGGCCTTCCTGAGGGTGGAAGCCTTCTGCTGTGTGCATGCGTATGAGCTCCGCCACGGAGTACAAAACCATTTTCTGAGGGAGACGGAGGCCGCGGCAGAAGTGAGAACAAAGCTCCCCACTTGTTTCCTGCTAGTGGCCCTGCGTCCAACCCCTTGTGCATGCATGTCTCACTGCTCCCATACCAACGTAAGAAAAGTAGGGTAGGGGACCGTGTTGTAGAGAGTCTCACTGTTACGGAGGGTGGAAACACTTGGAGTGTGTGTACGTGAGAGCCTGGGAGACGAGTCCCCTAAGTTACTGGGGGAGAGAAAAGGATTAGTTGCAGCGGCACCTCTCCAAACAGCTCTCAGTATTAGAATGATAGCATTCCTCCGGCATGTGTGCGAGCAGGCCTAAGAGGCAGGCCCCTCCTTGGAAGGCACAGCACTGTGGAGAACCCGCGTTAGCTCCCGCCGATCCCTAGCGGAGAGGACGCTGTATGGTGTGCGCTGTGCTTCAGAGCCCGGCGAACGGCTTCCCTATGTAAAAGCGAGGGAAAGAAAGGCCTGTGCCGGAGACACCTCTCGGCTGAGCTCTTGTTCCTGGGCTACTATCGTGCTCCATTGTGCGAGCAGACCAAAAGCCAACCACCTAAATCCAGGGAACTGCACTGTGTGGAATCCAGGCTTCGGCCAGACTAGGCCTTCCTGAGGGTGGAAACCTCTTGCAGTGTGAATGCGGGCGAGCACTGCCAGCGAGTCCAAAACCATTTTGTGAGGAAGACTGAGGCCTCGGCAGAAGTGAGAACTCAACTCCCCACTTTTTTCCTGAAGCCAGCCAGACGGCCGCCCCCTTGAGCATGCATGTCTCACTGCTTGCCGACCAAGGCAAAGAGACAGTGGGGTAGGGGACCGTGTTGTAGAGAGCCTGACTGTTAGGGAGGGTGGAAACACTTGGAGTGTGTGTACGTGAGAGCCTAGGAGACGAGTCCCCTAAGTTACTGGGCGAGAGAAAAGGATTAGTTGCAGCGGCACCTCTCCCACCAGCTCTCAGTATCAGAATGGTAGCACTCCTCCGGCATGTGTGTGTGCAGACCTAAGTGGCAGGCCCCTCCTTGGAAGGCACAACACTGTGGAGAAACCGCGCTTTAGCTCCTGCCGGTCCCTAGCGGAGAGGACGCTATATGGTGTGCGCTGTGCTTGAGAGCCCGGCGATCGGCTTCCCTATGTATAAGCGAGGGAAAGAAAGGCCGGTGCCCGAGACGCCTCTCGGCTCAGCTCTTGTTCCTGGAGCTAGTACCGTTACCCTGGTGTGCTTGCAGGCCGAGGGCCAACCTCCCAATTCGAGGGAACCACACTGTAGAAATTCCTTACTTCGGCCAGACTAGGCCTTCCTGAGGGAGGTAACCCTTTGCAGTGTGAATGCGGGCGAGCACTGCCAGCGAGTCCAAAACCGTTTTACGAGGGAGACTGAGGCCGCGACCGAAGTGAGAACTCAACTCCCCATTTGTTTCCTGAAGCCAGCCCGGCAGCCGCCCCCTTGAGCATGCAAGTCTCACTGTTCGCGTCCCAACGCAAGGAAACAGTAGGCTGGGGGACCGTGTTGTAGAGAGCCTCACTGTTCCGGAGAGTGGAAACACTTCGAGTGCGTGTGCGTGAGAGCCTGGGAGACGAGTGTCCTACGTTACTGGGCGAGAGAAACGAACTCGTGCAGCCGCACCTCTCCCACCAGCTCTCAGTGGCAGAATGCTAGCACTCCTCAGGCATGCGTTCGTGCAGGCCTAAGTATCAGGGCCCTCCCTGGAAGGCACAAAACTGTGGTGAAAGCGCGCTTCAGCTCCGGCCGGTCCCCGGCGGGGAGGACGCGGTAAGGTTTCCTCTGTACTTGAGAGCCCGGCGAACGGCATCCCTATGTAAAACCGAGGGAAAGAAAGGCCGGTGCCTGAGACGCCTCTCGGCTCAGCTCTTGTTCCTGGGGCTAGTACCGTTGCCCCGGTGTGCTTGAAGGACAAAAGCCAACCACCTAACTCGAGGGAATCACACTATAGAGAATCCGGGCTTCGGCTGGACTAGGCCTTCCTGAGGGTGGAAAGCTTCTGCTGAGAGCATGCATGCGAGCACTGCCAGCGAGTCCAAAACCATTTTCCCAGGGAGACTGAGGCCGCGGCAGAAGGGAGAACACAACTGCCCATTTGTTTCCTGAAGCCAGCCCAGCAGCCGACCCCTAGGGCATGCAAGTCTCACGCTCGCTTACCAACGCAATGAAACCGTACTGTAGGGGAACCGTGTATACAGAGCCTCACTGTTGCGCGCAGTGGGAACTCTTGGAGTGCCTGTACGTAAGAGCCTGGCTGAAGAGTCCCTTCAGTTCCTGGGCGAGAGAAACGGATTCGTGCAGCCGCACCTCTCCCACCAGCTCTCAGTATCAGAATGGTAGCACTCCTCCGGCCTGTGTGCGTGCAGGCCTAAGTTGCAGGCCCCTCCCTGGAAGGCAGTACACTGTGGAGAAACCGCGCTTTAGCTGCCGCCGTTCCCTAGCGGAGAGGAAGCTGTAGGGTGTGCGATGTGCCTAGAGCCCGGCGAACGTCTTCCCTACGTAAAACCGGGGGAAACAAAGGCCGGTGCCGGAGACGCGTCTCGGCTCAGCTCTTGTTCATGGAGCTAGTATCTTTACCCCGGTGTGCGTGCAGGCCGAAAGCCAAAAACCTCACACGAGGGAAACGCACTGTAGAGAATCGGGCTTCGGCCAGACTAGGCCTTCCTGAGGGTGGAAGCCTTCTGCTGTGTGCATGCGTATGAGCTCGGCCACGGAGTACAAAACCATTTTCTGAGGGAGACTGAGGCCGCAGTAGAAGGGAGAACAAAGCTCCCCACTTGTTTCCTGCTACTGGCCCTGCGTCCAACCCCTTGTGCATGCATGTCTCACTGCTCCCATACCAACGTAAGAAAAGTAGGGTAGGGGACCGTGTTGTAGAGAGTCTCACTGTTACGGAGGGTGGAAACACTGGGAGTGTGTGTACGTGAGAGCCTGGGAGACGAGTCCCCTAAGTTACTGAGCGAGAGAAAAGGATTAGTTGTAGCAGCACCTCTCCCACCAGCTCTCAGTGGCAGAATGCTAGCACTCCTCAGGCATGTGTGCGTGCAGGCCTAAGTATCAGGCCCCTCCCTGGAAGGCACAAAACTGCGGTGAAAGCGCGCTTCAGCTCCGGCCTGTCCCCGGCGTGGAGGACGCTGTAAGGTTTCCTCTGTACTTGAGAGCCCGGCGAACGGCTTCCCTATGTAAAACCGAGAGGGAAAGAAAGGCCGGTGCCTGAGACGCCTCTCGGCTCAGCTCTTGTTCCTGGGGCTAGTACCGTTGCCCCGGTGTGCTTGAAGGACAAAAGCCAACCACCTAACTCGAGGGAATCACACTATAGAGAATCCGGGCTTCGGCTGGACTAGGCCTTCCTGAGGGTGGAAAGCTTCTGCTGAGAGCATGCATGCGAGCACTGCCAGCGAGTCCAAAACCATTTTCCCAGGGAGACTGAGGCCGCGGCAGAAGGGAGAACACAACAGCCCATTTGTTTCCTGAAGCCAGCCCAGCAGCCGACCCCTAGGGCATGCAAGTCTCACGCTCGCTTATCAACGCAATGAAACAGTACTGTAGGGGAACCGTGTATACAGAGCCTCACTGTTGCGTGGAGTGGGAACTCTTGGAGTGCCTGTACGTAAGAGCCTGGCTGAAGAGTCCCTTCAGTTCCTGGGCGAGAGAAACGGATTCGTGCAGCCGCACCTCTCCCACCAGCTCTCAGTATCAGAATGGTAGCACTCCTCCGGCCTGTGTGCCTGCAGGCCTAAGTTTCAGGCCCCTCCCTGGAATACACTACACTGGAGAAACCGCGCTTTAGCTCCCGCCAGTCCCTAGCGGAGAGGAAGCTGTATGGTGTGCGCTGTGCTTGAGAGCCCGGCGAACGTCTTCCCTACGTAAAACCGGGGGAAAGAAATGCCGTTGCCGGAGACGCCTCTCGGCTCACCTCTTTTCCTGGAGCTAGTACCTTTACCCCGGTGCGCGTGCAGGCCCAAAGCCAAAAACCTCACTCGAGGGAACCGCACTGTAGAGAATCCGGGCTTCGGCCAGACTAGGCCTTCCTGAGGGTGGAAGACTTTTGCTATGAGCATGCGTGCGAGCACTGCCAGCGAGTCCAAAACCATTTTCTGAGGGAGACTGAGGCCGCGGCAGAAGGGAGAACAAAACTCCCCACTTGTTTCCTGAAGGCAGCCCAGCAGCCGCCCCCTTGGACATGCAAGTCTCACTGCTCACGTACCAAAGCAAAGAAACAGTACTGTAGGGGAACCTTGTTGTAGGTAGACTCCCTGTTGCGCGAGTGGGAACACTTGGAGTGCCTGTGCGTAAGAGCCTGGCCGAATAGTCCCTTAAGTTCCTGGGCGAGAGAAACGGATTCGTGCAGCCGCAACTCTCCCACCAGCTCTCAGTATCAGAATGGTAGCACTCCTCCGCCCTGTGTGCGTGCAGGCCTAAGAGGCAGGCCCCTCCTTGGAAGGCACAGCACTGTGGAGAACCCGCGTTAGTTCCCGCCAGTCCCTAGCGGAGAGGACGCTGTATGGTGTGCGCTGTGCTTCAGAGCCCGGCGAACGGCTTCCCTATGTAAAAGCGAGGGAAAGAAAGGCCTGTGCCGGAGACACCTCTCGGCTGAGCTCTTGTTCCTGGGGCTAGTATCGTGCTCCGTTGTGCGAGCAGACCAAAAGCCAACCACCTAAATCCAGGGAACTGCACTGTGTGGAATCCAGGCTTCGGGCAGACTAGGCCTTCCTGAGGGTGGAAACCTTTTGCAGTGTGAATGCGGGCGAGCACTGCCAGCGAGTCCAAAACCATTTTGCGAAGGAGACTGAGGCCGCGGCAGAAGTGAGAACTCAACTCCCCACTTGTTTCCTGAAGCCAGCCAGGCGGCCGCCCCCTTGAGCATGCATGTCTCACTGCTTGTGGACCAACGCAAAGAAACAGTAGGGTAGGTGACCGTGTTGTACAGAGCCTCACTGTTCCGGAGAGGGGAAACACTTGGAGTGTGTGTGCATGAGACCCTGGGAGACGAGTCCCATACGTTACTGGGCGAGAGAAACGAACTCGTGCAGCCGCACCTCTCCCACCAGCTCTCAGTGGCAGAATGCAAGCACTCCTCAGGCATGTGTGCGAGCAGGCCTAAGTAGCAGGCCCCTCCCTGGAAGGCACAACACTGTGGTGAAAGCGCACGGTAGCTCCCGCCAGGCACCGGCGGGGAGGACGCTGTATGGTGTGCGCTGTGCCTGAGAGCCCGGCGAGCATCTTCCCTATGTAAAACCGGGGGAAAGAAAGGCCAGTGCCGGAGAGGCCTCTCGGCTGAGCTCTTTTCCTGGAGCTAGTACCTTTATCCCGGTGGGCGTGCAGGCCAAAAGCCAAAAACCTCACTCGAGGAAACCGCATTGTAGAGAATCCGGGCTTCGGCCAGACTAGGCCTTCCTCTGGTTGGAAGCCTTTTGCTGTGTGCATGCTTATGAGCTCCGCCCCGGAGTCCAAAACCATTTTCGGAGGGAGACTGAGGCCGCGGCAGAAGGGAGAACACAACTCCCCACTTGTTTCCTGAAGCCAGCCCAGCGGCCGCCCGCTTGGGCATGCAAGTCTCACTGCTCGCGTACCAAGGAAAGAAACAGTAGTGTAGGGGAACCGTGTGTACATAGCCTCACTGTTGCGGGGAGTGGGAACACTTGGAGTGCCTGTGCGTAAGAGCCTGACTGACAATTCCCTTAAGTTACTGTGCAAGGGAAATGGATTCGTGCAGCCGCCCCTCTCCCACCAGCTCTCAGTAGCAGAATGGTAGCACTCCTCCGGCATGTGTGCCTGCAGGCCTAAGTTGCAGGCCCCTCTCTGGAATGCACTACACTGGAGAAACCGCGCTATAGCTCCCGCAAGTCCGTAGCGGAGAGGAAGCTGTATGGTGTGCGCTGTGCTTGAGAGCCCGGCGAACGTCTTCCCTACGTAAAACCGGGAGAAAGAAAGGCCGTTGGCGGAGAAGTCTCTCGGCTAAGCTCTTGTTCCTGGAGCTAGTACCTTTACCCCGGTGTGCGTGCAGGCCAAAACCCAAAAACCTCACTGGAGGGAACCGCACTGTAGAGAATCCGGACTTCGGGCAGACTAGGCCTTCCTGAGGGTGGAAGCCTTCTGCTGTGTGCATGCGTATGAGCTCCACCAGGGAATCTAAAACCATTTTCTGAGGGAGACTGAGGCCGCAGAAGAAGGGAGAACAAAACACCCCACTTGTTTCCTGCTACTGGCCCTGCGTCTAACCCCTTATGCATGCATGTCTCACTGCTCCCAAACCAACGTAAGAAATGCAGGGTAGGGGACCGTGTTGTAGAGAGTCTCACTGTTACGGAAGGTGGAAACACTGGGAGTGTGTGTACGTGAGAGCCTGGGAGACGAGTCCCCTAACTTACTGGGCGAGAGAAAAGGATTAGTTGCAGCGGCACCTCTCCAACCAGCTCTCAGTGGCAGAATGCTAGCACTCCTCAGGCATGTGTGCGTGCAGGCCTAAGTATCAGGCCCCTCCCTGGAAGGCACAAAACTGCGGTGAAAGCGCGCTTCAGCTCAGGCCTGTCCCCGGCGTGGAGGACGCTGTAAGGTTTCCTCTGTACTTGAGAGCCCGGCGAACGGCTTCCCTATGTAAAACCGAGAGGGAAAGAAAGGCCGGTGCCTGAGACGCCTCTCGGCTCAGCTCTTGTTCCTGGGGCTAGTACCGTTGCCCCGGTGTGCTTGAAGGACAAAAGCCAACCACCTAACTCGAGGGAATCACACTATAGAGAATCCGGGCTTCGGCTGGACTAGGCCTTCCTGAGGGTGGAAAGCTTCTGCTGAGAGCATGCATGCGAGCACTGCCAGCGAGTCCAAAACCATTTTCCCAGGGAGACTGAGGCCGCGGCAGAAGGGAGAACACAACAGCCCATTTGTTTCCTGAAGCCAGCCCAGCAGCCGACCCCTAGGGCATGCAAGTCTCACGCTCGCTTACCAACGCAATGAAACAGTACTGTAGGGGAACCGTGTATACAGAGCCTCACTGTTGCGCGCAGTGGGAACTCTTGGAGTGCCTGTACGTAAGAGCCTGGCTGAAGAGTCCCTTCAGTTCCTGGGCGAGAGAAACGGATTCGTGCAGCCGCACCTCTCCCACCAGCTCTCAGTATCAGAATGGTAGCACTCCTCCGGCCTGTGTGCGTGCAGGCCTAAGTTGCAGGCCCCTCCCTGGAAGGCAGTACACTGTGGAGAAACCGCGCTTTAGCTGCCGCCGTTCCCTAGCGGAGAGGAAGCTGTAGGGTGTGCGATGTGCCTAGAGCCCGGCGAACGTCTTCCCTAGGTAAAACCGGGGGAAACAAGGGCCGGTGCCGGAGACGCGTCTCGGCTCAGCTCTTGTTCATGGAGCTAGTATCTTTACCCCGGTGTGCGTGCAGGCCGAAAGCCAAAAACCTCACACGAGGGAACCGCACTGTAGAGAATCCAGGCTTCGGCCAGACTAGGCCTTCCTGAGGGTGGAAGCCTTCTGCTGTGTGCATGCGTATGAGCTCCGCCACGGAGTACAAAACCATTTTCTGAGGGAGACGGAGGCCGCGGCAGAAGTGAGAACAAAGCTCCCCACTTGTTTCCTGCTAGTGGCCCTGCGTCCAACCCCTTGTGCATGCATGTCTCACTGCTCCCATACCAACGTAAGAAAAGTAGGGTAGGGGACCGTGTTGTAGAGAGTCTCACTGTTACGGAGGGTGGAAACACTTGGAGTGTGTGTACGTGAGAGCCTGGGAGACGAGTCCCCTAAGTTACTGGGGGAGAGAAAAGGATTAGTTGCAGCGGCACCTCTCCAAACAGCTCTCAGTATTAGAATGATAGCATTCCTCCGGCATGTGTGCGAGCAGGCCTAAGAGGCAGGCCCCTCCTTGGAAGGCACAGCACTGTGGAGAACCCGCGTTAGCTCCCGCCGATCCCTAGCGGAGAGGACGCTGTATGGTGTGCGCTGTGCTTCAGAGCCCGGCGAACGGCTTCCCTATGTAAAAGCGAGGGAAAGAAAGGCCTGTGCCGGAGACACCTCTCGGCTGAGCTCTTGTTCCTGGGCTACTATCGTGCTCCATTGTGCGAGCAGACCAAAAGCCAACCACCTAAATCCAGGGAACTGCACTGTGTGGAATCCAGGCTTCGGCCAGACTAGGCCTTCCTGAGGGTGGAAACCTCTTGCAGTGTGAATGCGGGCGAGCACTGCCAGCGAGTCCAAAACCATTTTGTGAGGAAGACTGAGGCCTCGGCAGAAGTGAGAACTCAACTCCCCACTTTTTTCCTGAAGCCAGCCAGACGGCCGCCCCCTTGAGCATGCATGTCTCACTGCTTGCCGACCAAGGCAAAGAGACAGTGGGGTAGGGGACCGTGTTGTAGAGAGCCTGACTGTTAGGGAGGGTGGAAACACTTGGAGTGTGTGTACGTGAGAGCCTAGGAGACGAGTCCCCTAAGTTACTGGGCGAGAGAAAAGGATTAGTTGCAGCGGCACCTCTCCCACCAGCTCTCAGTATCAGAATGGTAGCACTCCTCCGGCATGTGTGTGTGCAGACCTAAGTGGCAGGCCCCTCCTTGGAAGGCACAACACTGTGGAGAAACCGCGCTTTAGCTCCTGCCGGTCCCTAGCGGAGAGGACGCTATATGGTGTGCGCTGTGCTTGAGAGCCCGGCGATCGGCTTCCCTATGTATAAGCGAGGGAAAGAAAGGCCGGTGCCCGAGACGCCTCTCGGCTCAGCTCTTGTTCCTGGAGCTAGTACCGTTACCCTGGTGTGCTTGCAGGCCGAGGGCCAACCTCCCAATTCGAGGGAACCACACTGTAGAAATTCCTTACTTCGGCCAGACTAGGCCTTCCTGAGGGAGGTAACCCTTTGCAGTGTGAATGCGGGCGAGCACTGCCAGCGAGTCCAAAACCGTTTTACGAGGGAGACTGAGGCCGCGACCGAAGTGAGAACTCAACTCCCCATTTGTTTCCTGAAGCCAGCCCGGCAGCCGCCCCCTTGAGCATGCAAGTCTCACTGTTCGCGTCCCAACGCAAGGAAACAGTAGGCTGGGGGACCGTGTTGTAGAGAGCCTCACTGTTCCGGAGAGTGGAAACACTTCGAGTGCGTGTGCGTGAGAGCCTGGGAGACGAGTGTCCTACGTTACTGGGCGAGAGAAACGAACTCGTGCAGCCGCACCTCTCCCACCAGCTCTCAGTGGCAGAATGCTAGCACTCCTCAGGCATGCGTTCGTGCAGGCCTAAGTATCAGGGCCCTCCCTGGAAGGCACAAAACTGTGGTGAAAGCGCGCTTCAGCTCCGGCCGGTCCCCGGCGGGGAGGACGCGGTAAGGTTTCCTCTGTACTTGAGAGCCCGGCGAACGGCATCCCTATGTAAAACCGAGGGAAAGAAAGGCCGGTGCCTGAGACGCCTCTCGGCTCAGCTCTTGTTCCTGGGGCTAGTACCGTTGCCCCGGTGTGCTTGAAGGACAAAAGCCAACCACCTAACTCGAGGGAATCACACTATAGAGAATCCGGGCTTCGGCTGGACTAGGCCTTCCTGAGGGTGGAAAGCTTCTGCTGAGAGCATGCATGCGAGCACTGCCAGCGAGTCCAAAACCATTTTCCCAGGGAGACTGAGGCCGCGGCAGAAGGGAGAACACAACTGCCCATTTGTTTCCTGAAGCCAGCCCAGCAGCCGACCCCTAGGGCATGCAAGTCTCACGCTCGCTTACCAACGCAATGAAACCGTACTGTAGGGGAACCGTGTATACAGAGCCTCACTGTTGCGCGCAGTGGGAACTCTTGGAGTGCCTGTACGTAAGAGCCTGGCTGAAGAGTCCCTTCAGTTCCTGGGCGAGAGAAACGGATTCGTGCAGCCGCACCTCTCCCACCAGCTCTCAGTATCAGAATGGTAGCACTCCTCCGGCCTGTGTGCGTGCAGGCCTAAGTTGCAGGCCCCTCCCTGGAAGGCAGTACACTGTGGAGAAACCGCGCTTTAGCTGCCGCCGTTCCCTAGCGGAGAGGAAGCTGTAGGGTGTGCGATGTGCCTAGAGCCCGGCGAACGTCTTCCCTACGTAAAACCGGGGGAAACAAAGGCCGGTGCCGGAGACGCGTCTCGGCTCAGCTCTTGTTCATGGAGCTAGTATCTTTACCCCGGTGTGCGTGCAGGCCGAAAGCCAAAAACCTCACACGAGGGAAACGCACTGTAGAGAATCGGGCTTCGGCCAGACTAGGCCTTCCTGAGGGTGGAAGCCTTCTGCTGTGTGCATGCGTATGAGCTCGGCCACGGAGTACAAAACCATTTTCTGAGGGAGACTGAGGCCGCAGTAGAAGGGAGAACAAAGCTCCCCACTTGTTTCCTGCTACTGGCCCTGCGTCCAACCCCTTGTGCATGCATGTCTCACTGCTCCCATACCAACGTAAGAAAAGTAGGGTAGGGGACCGTGTTGTAGAGAGTCTCACTGTTACGGAGGGTGGAAACACTGGGAGTGTGTGTACGTGAGAGCCTGGGAGACGAGTCCCCTAAGTTACTGAGCGAGAGAAAAGGATTAGTTGTAGCAGCACCTCTCCCACCAGCTCTCAGTGGCAGAATGCTAGCACTCCTCAGGCATGTGTGCGTGCAGGCCTAAGTATCAGGCCCCTCCCTGGAAGGCACAAAACTGCGGTGAAAGCGCGCTTCAGCTCCGGCCTGTCCCCGGCGTGGAGGACGCTGTAAGGTTTCCTCTGTACTTGAGAGCCCGGCGAACGGCTTCCCTATGTAAAACTGAGAGGGAAAGAAAGGCCGGTGCCTGAGACGCCTCTCGGCTCAGCTCTTGTTCCTGGGGCTAGTACCGTTGCCCCGGTGTGCTTGAAGGACAAAAGCCAACCACCTAACTCGAGGGAATCACACTATAGAGAATCCGGGCTTCGGCTGGACTAGGCCTTCCTGAGGGTGGAAAGCTTCTGCTGAGAGCATGCATGCGAGCACTGCCAGCGAGTCCAAAACCATTTTCCCAGGGAGACTGAGGCCGCGGCAGAAGGGAGAACACAACAGCCCATTTGTTTCCTGAAGCCAGCCCAGCAGCCGACCCCTAGGGCATGCAAGTCTCACGCTCGCTTATCAACGCAATGAAACAGTACTGTAGGGGAACCGTGTATACAGAGCCTCACTGTTGCGTGGAGTGGGAACTCTTGGAGTGCCTGTACGTAAGAGCCTGGCTGAAGAGTCCCTTCAGTTCCTGGGCGAGAGAAACGGATTCGTGCAGCCGCACCTCTCCCACCAGCTCTCAGTATCAGAATGGTAGCACTCCTCCGGCCTGTGTGCGTGCAGGCCTAAGTTTCAGGCCCCTCCCTGGAATACACTACACTGGAGAAACCGCGCTTTAGCTCCCGCCAGTCCCTAGCGGAGAGGAAGCTGTATGGTGTGCGCTGTGCTTGAGAGCCCGGCGAACGTCTTCCCTACGTAAAACCGGGGGAAAGAAATGCCGTTGCCGGAGACGCCTCTCGGCTCACCTCTTTTCCTGGAGCTAGTACCTTTACCCCGGTGCGCGTGCAGGCCCAAAGCCAAAAACCTCACTCGAGGGAACCGCACTGTAGAGAATCCGGGCTTCGGCCAGACTAGGCCTTCCTGAGGGTGGAAGACTTTTGCTATGAGCATGCGTGCGAGCACTGCCAGCGAGTCCAAAACCATTTTCTGAGGGAGACTGAGGCCGCGGCAGAAGGGAGAACAAAACTCCCCACTTGTTTCCTGAAGGCAGCCCAGCAGCGGCCCCCTTGGACATGCAAGTCTCACTGCTCACGTACCAAAGCAAAGAAACAGTACTGTAGGGGAACCTTGTTGTAGGTAGACTCCCTGTTGCGCGAGTGGGAACACTTGGAGTGCCTGTGCGTAAGAGCCTGGCCGAATAGTCCCTTAAGTTCCTGGGCGAGAGAAACGGATTCGTGCAGCCGCAACTCTCCCACCAGCTCTCAGTATCAGAATGGAAGCACTCCTCCGCCCTGTGTGCGTGCAGGCCTAAGAGGCAGGCCCCTCCTTGGAAGGCACAGCACTGTGGAGAACCCGCGTTAGTTCCCGCCAGTCCCTAGCGGAGAGGACGCTGTATGGTGTGCGCTGTGCTTCAGAGCCCGGCGAACGGCTTCCCTATGTAAAAGCGAGGGAAAGAAAGGCCTGTGCCGGAGACACCTCTCGGCTGAGCTCTTGTTCCTGGGGCTAGTATCGTGCTCCGTTGTGCGAGCAGACCAAAAGCCAACCACCTAAATCCAGGGAACTGCACTGTGTGGAATCCAGGCTTCGGGCAGACTAGGCCTTCCTGAGGGTGGAAACCTTTTGCAGTGTGAATGCGGGCGAGCACTGCCAGCGAGTCCAAAACCATTTTGCGAAGGAGACTGAGGCCGCGGCAGAAGTGAGAACTCAACTCCCCACTTGTTTCCTGAAGCCAGCCAGGCGGCCGCCCCCTTGAGCATGCATGTCTCACTGCTTGTGGACCAACGCAAAGAAACAGTAGGGTAGGTGACCGTGTTGTACAGAGCCTCACTGTTCCGGAGAGGGGAAACACTTGGAGTGTGTGTGCATGAGACCCTGGGAGACGAGTCCCATACGTTACTGGGCGAGAGAAACGAACTCGTGCAGCCGCACCTCTCCCACCAGCTCTCAGTGGCAGAATGCAAGCACTCCTCAGGCATGTGTGCGAGCAGGCCTAAGTAGCAGGCCCCTCCCTGGAAGGCACAACACTGTGGTGAAAGCGCACGGTAGCTCCCGCCAGGCACCGGCGGGGAGGACGCTGTATGGTGTGCGCTGTGCCTGAGAGCCCGGCGAGCATCTTCCCTATGTAAAACCGGGGGAAAGAAAGGCCAGTGCCGGAGAGGCCTCTCGGCTGAGCTCTTTTCCTGGAGCTAGTACCTTTATCCCGGTGGGCGTGCAGGCCAAAAGCCAAAAACCTCACTCGAGGAAACCGCATTGTAGAGAATCCGGGCTTCGGCCAGACTAGGCCTTCCTCTGGTTGGAAGCCTTTTGCTGTGTGCATGCTTATGAGCTCCGCCCCGGAGTCCAAAACCATTTTCGGAGGGAGACTGAGGCCGCGGCAGAAGGGAGAACACAACTCCCCACTTGTTTCCTGAAGCCAGCCCAGCGGCCGCCCGCTTGGGCATGCAAGTCTCACTGCTCGCGTACCAAGGAAAGAAACAGTAGTGTAGGGGAACCGTGTGTACATAGCCTCACTGTTGCGGGGAGTGGGAACACTTGGAGTGCCTGTGCGTAAGAGCCTGACTGACAATTCCCTTAAGTTACTGTGCAAGGGAAATGGATTCGTGCAGCCGCCCCTCTCCCACCAGCTCTCAGTAGCAGAATGGTAGCACTCCTCCGGCATGTGTGCCTGCAGGCCTAAGTTGCAGGCCCCTCTCTGGAATGCACTACACTGGAGAAACCGCGCTATAGCTCCCGCAAGTCCGTAGCGGAGAGGAAGCTGTATGGTGTGCGCTGTGCTTGAGAGCCCGGCGAACGTCTTCCCTACGTAAAACCGGGAGAAAGAAAGGCCGTTGGCGGAGAAGTCTCTCGGCTAAGCTCTTGTTCCTGGAGCTAGTACCTTTACCCCGGTGTGCGTGCAGGCCAAAACCCAAAAACCTCACTGGAGGGAACCGCACTGTAGAGAATCCGGACTTCGGGCAGACTAGGCCTTCCTGAGGGTGGAAGCCTTCTGCTGTGTGCATGCGTATGAGCTCCACCAGGGAATCTAAAACCATTTTCTGAGGGAGACTGAGGCCGCAGAAGAAGGGAGAACAAAACACCCCACTTGTTTCCTGCTACTGGCCCTGCGTCTAACCCCTTATGCATGCATGTCTCACTGCTCCCAAACCAACGTAAGAAATGCAGGGTAGGGGACCGTGTTGTAGAGAGTCTCACTGTTACGGAAGGTGGAAACACTGGGAGTGTGTGTACGTGAGAGCCTGGGAGACGAGTCCCCTAACTTACTGGGCGAGAGAAAAGGATTAGTTGCAGCGGCACCTCTCCAACCAGCTCTCAGTGGCAGAATGCTAGCACTCCTCAGGCATGTGTGCGTGCAGGCCTAAGTATCAGGCCCCTCCCTGGAAGGCACAAAACTGCGGTGAAAGCGCGCTTCAGCTCAGGCCTGTCCCCGGCGTGGAGGACGCTGTAAGGTTTCCTCTGTACTTGAGAGCCCGGCGAACGGCTTCCCTATGTAAAACCGAGAGGGAAAGAAAGGCCGGTGCCTGAGACGCC